>NW_019392651.1:123949-166279 GCF_000648675.2 Cimex lectularius
TATATATATATATATATATGTGTGTGTGTGTGTGTGTGTGTGCGCGCGCGTGTGTGTGTGTGCGTGTGTGTGTGTGTGTGTGTGCGTGTGTGTGTGTGTCGACAGACATATATATAGACGTCAAAATTACAAATACGACCCTATACATAATATTTAAAGGATTTTATACGCTAAAAAAATGGTGCAATCGGATTTTATTGGTCAGAAAATGACAAAGTTATGACAAAAAGTTGAAAATACCCATTTCGTTGGTTTCGTTGTTAATTCCAATAATTTGCTTCTTCACTAAACTAAACCTTAGTTGCCTTTGTTGCTTACATTCTTTTATTGTTTGTCAACCTCGAATTATGAGAGCAAATCTTAATACCTGGAACTAAATAAGTTTTACAATAACACTTATTCGTTACATTCTGTAATCTATTCATAATGAACTGAAGAGCACATTTTTCTGATGAACAGGTATAGATATGTACGACTGCTTAATGATAGTGGTGGTCCTGCGGATCGTGTAGTCCAGTTCTACTCCCAGAAATTATTTGTTTTGCTCGCAATAAGAGGAGATACGGATCAGTTGCTGTTCGATCACCAAGAAACCTGCAGCGTAATGTCGAAGGACCTGAATATTTTACTGTATATTCGCGAAAATCCGAATTCCTTTCTCCGAAATGTTGGAAGGGTTTCAGCTTTTTCAAAAACGAAAATTAGAGATGTACTCCGGGCTCACAATTTTAAGCTGTATCGCTCCCATATTGTCCAGGGACTTTGGAACTCCGACTATAACAGGCGTATAACGTTCCTTGCACAAATTTCGGAAGCTGAAGAAAACGTTCTTCCATACATCCTATGGACTGACCAATCTAAGTTCACTTCTAATGGCATACCGTTGGAATTTTTGAACGTGGGCAGAGGAAAATCCGAGAATTTCGTACTCTTGTCATCATCAGGTGGTTCACAGTATCAACGTTTGGTTTGGATTCTCGGAAATAAATTAATTGGCCCTTTTTTGCATGAAAATAATTTAAATGGTGTTCAGTACGTCAATTTTTCGAGCGAGGTTTTACTCACACTATTAGATGATGTTCCTTTGTTAAAAAACAACTTTTTTTATAGCATCATTGGTTCAAGAGAGTTTCGTCGTTATGCTATCTTATTTATCTTTTATATATATATATATATATATATATATAATTTGAGGTTATTGTTTTGTTATGTATGAAGGTTTTACCATCTTTTGCTTAAGCATTTTTTTTTAACAAGGGTTAACAAGAGCAAAGGTCATATATACCCTCAGGGTGCCGGTATTTTTGAAAAAAAAAAAAAAGTAAGTGTTTTGAGTGCAGGGTCGCTGGATTCGAACCCGGGACCTTTACTTTACAGTGATGAGCGCCGTGTCAACGCCTAAACCGTTGCGGCCACCGACGCCCCTTTTTCTTTTATTAATATATATATTTATATATTTTTTTACTGGTTTTCCTTCTTACGTTATCTTCATTAATAATATCTCTTATATAAATATCGAAGGATATAAATAATATCTGTTATATAGGTATACGTTTTTGAAGTGGTGGTATTACCTTTCCTTGAGTTTGTACTATTTGTTTAGTTTAATTAACCGACTTATTAGCATTGCTAATATCCTGCTCGTCAAAAGCTTCTTCTATTTCCATGAAGTTACAAAGCGCCATGTATTTACTCTCAAATGATTAAAAAAGAAGAACAACAGTAACGAAGAAAAGAAGAATAAAGTGAAATAGAAAGCCAATAGCTTGCAGTGTTCCCAGGTGGTTATCTATTCAGGTACTTAACACCATGTCCGATCCCGCTTGACTGATTCGACGAGAACTGGTTGATCAGAATTGTATGGACGTTGGCGATGAAAACCATTTCTGTCGACTCTGTATGGTGTCGCAAAGTCATATACCTTAATACCTGCATTATGAACCTCTTGATGAGATTTGCCTAATTTTTGGTGTGTTCGATGCAATTTTAAAAACCAAAATGACTGGGAGCAGCCAATCATTTAATCCCGACTTTATCAGATACAATGTTTTGAAGCAAGAGGTTTTCCATTTGCTATTTATTGATAAAAGCACGAACTTTCATGATCACAAGGCTTTTCAAGAAGTTGCTTAGAACGTAATTTAGTTTATCATTCCTGATCACTAAAGGGGCCGGTTAGCCCGTCCGGACGGGTTTCGTATTAAGGAAAAATTAAGTAATTTATTTTACGCTATGACCATCACCGAAATGCGAGTAAATTACAAGTTGTACATATTCTTAAGTACAACGTTGTATGAAATTACCCTGGGGCATGTTTGATAAAAGTCAAATGGCTGCGGGTTTAAATAGCCATATTTTAGATTTAATCAAAGTCCATATCAAAATAGGCAATACGTATGTCCTCCCGGACATGAGGGTAAACTGCGTCCATATATAATACACACTTCCCCCTACCAACACTTACACTGACATACCCAAACTAACAATGCACAACCTAGGACTACCGCCCCTAGGAAGGTTCTTGAGACGAACTAAAAATCTCACGTCCTGGGATTGGCGACCCTGTGCGTACATAACTCCGCCACACCTAATACTAGTTGGGGTGAGGGCGGGGGAGTTGAACGGTGTCTGGGCCTCCGTCAGCATGCCACCACTAATACACGGGCCGATGCACGCGGCCGACGGCCTCGGAACCCGAATATAACAAACGCAATTACCGTGCACAACACACCACACAAACAACACACGATTCTTATCTGCAGGTAGCGATCTCTCGATCTTCTGAGGTACATGAACGCCTGTGAGGGTACAGGAGGAAAACTGGGTTACGGCACTTCCGGACCGCGAGGTAGTACAGCGACCCCGAACCCCAGAATAGCCAGCGGAGAGACTATCCTATCACCTAGTGTATAATGTTGTGATTCCTGGGTTTCGAAATCATGGGGATCACTCCTCTTACCGAGACGTTTGTGACGCAATATTTCTACGTTCCAAGGAGAGAAATGGATTTTAAATCTATGTGCCCTTTTCTCCTTCACAAGAGTATAAAAGAAAATCTTTGGAACATAAGCTCTGTAACCAAGAGCCGGGATGAGAAAATATGTATTGGCGTAATAGGAAAACGCAATGAAGGGACGCTTACAAAATTAAAGACGCCTGCTAGACATGAGTTCGAAGTTACCCGTCATTATAGATTGAATACTTCAAGAGGTCAGATACTTCTTCAGCCTGATGCTTCGGCACGGAGGAAAAAGGGGTGGAAGAGTTGTCGACCCAGACTAAACTTGAGAAAACAGAAGACAAGGGAGTGTGACTAATGGAGTCCATTCTACAATGGAACTGCATAGGGGTAGGTAACAAGAAGCATATGCTGCAGTACTTGGTGAGGGAATTTGCATCGTTGGCCATACTCCTTCAAGAAACCCGAATCCGCACCTCGAACTGAGAAGTTTTCATACCTTCTCCAGCGAGGTGAACCCAGATCCGGGGGGCAGGGCCCACGGAGGAATAGCTATCTTAATAAGAGATAATATACAGGCTATCGCAGTAAAGATAGCAGCGCCGATGCAACTCACGTTGTGCTCCGTCTATCATCCTACAGACAGATCGTGGCAAAGCATTGGGGTCTCTGCCTTTGTCGAGCAACTGCCCCCACCGGTGATGTTGTTGGGCGATTTTAATTGCCACATCACGTGGTCGGGTCGGGACGCACCGATAACAGAGGCAGGGAGCTGGAAGACTTAACCGGTGAATCCAACCTAGTCCTCCTAAATACCGGCGCTGCTACGGATATAGATTTTAGGACAGACAACCTTAGCCGATCGACCTTCCTTTAGCCTCGCCATCCCTGGCTAATCTTGTAGAGTGGACTCCATTGGAACATCCCCACCGGAATGACCACTTCCGGATTGTGTTAAGGACTTCCATCTCGAGAGGGATATAGCGTGCCTCCGAGAAGAGGGGTCTGATGCGTGTGGATTGAGAGCTTTTCTCCGCGACGGTGTTGGCACCCGAATTAACGGGGAATGTCTACACTCATCTCTTTCTCTTTGAGAGGGAGATCAACGAGGCCGCAGCCAGAGCGATCCTCAGGACCGGAAGGTCTTCTTGTAGACCCGAGTTCCTTGGTGGAGTGATGGTTGTAGACGTGCACACGCGGAGAAGAAGCTGGCGTTCCGGCGTTTCAGAAGATCCGACGGAGGAGAACCTGGCACATTTTAAAATGAAAACAGCCAGAGAGAGATGTACCTTTAACCGAAATCGAAACATTGGCACGATAAAAAAAAATCTTTTTCTGAAACCTACGTCACACCAGACCGCATCTCACGATTTCCGAATAATCATAGACTAACGGTCACAAATCACCACATATTTTTTCTAAACATTTTCTTGTGAGATTTCAGCCTCTGGGTTGAAGAACCAGTAATTTGGTCTTTACCAGTCGTAAAAGTCGTTAAATCGTTTATAAAGAAGTTTCTGTTAGTCTCTTATTTTGAGGTCGTGAAAAGCGAGGGTGTTGAGGCACAGTGAATGCAGCAAAATATCAAATCTGTCGCTTCAGACACACCAAGTCAGGGACGATGGGTAGACAGAAATGATTGATAACGAGCAAATTGCAAAAACAAAATCTTTTACGAAAAACAACGAACTTCTTTAACCGGCTGTACTGCTGAGTGTGAAAAGTGCAGACGCCTTGAATTTCGCCGAGCAGTAAATTCATTTTCAGCGGTAATAACTCATTCTCGGTTTGCCGTTTGGATTCTTATTTTTTTATATAAATCAAAACCCTAATCCGGCTAGGTGATTCAAAGGTCGAGGTTTTCCCCCTGCCTTTATTAAATATTACGTCTGAAGTGAAGGGTTAAATCCGCCATGTCGAGAAATATTAAAAGAAGCGAGGAGGGGGACTTTATTACTCGTTGGGCCACGGCGGGGGCGACACCACAAGAATTACAGTTTTTAATGAATAATGTATATAGGCGGGGAGGGGGTGGCAGAGGCCAGTTTACCGCGTTACATTATCCTATATTCTTCATTAGCCGACTTCTATCGCATTATTAATGTACCATAAATGCAAAATCCGTACACCCTCCCGTCTTTCCAACTTAGCCCCAGCGGACAAATAAAATATGAATTGTCCATAGGACATGGAATGTAAAAAGTCTTTATGAGATTATCTTATTGCGATTTTCTCTCGGAGAAAAGTAATTTCATAAAGTATATTCTGGTCCCTTTGAAACTAAACGGCTTTTTCCGGAAAAAAATTATTACCTCTTGAAGCTTTCACGATAAAATTATGGCTTTACTAATACGGTTCATTGTAAAATCGCCTTCTTATGTTCGTTATATTTTTGTTTCGGTTAAAAATATTTTAAAAATTCCTACAGTGCAACGTTCGACTTACATTTTCCGACGTAATATTCAATAAAATTATTGAATATATTACTTGAATTTATGTTTCATGAGCAACAGGAGCTTTACACTTGATTTCTCTCAAAGTCGTATGTCAAATCGTGTACCCATTAATCACAGTCTTTTATAAATTTTCCTTTAGCCACCCCTGATCTTGGCAAAATGATAATTTATTCTAAAAGTGGCGCCGAGTAAGAAATGTGGCAGTCCCTGGACAACAATGGGTCCTATCGGCTCTGCAGTGTCCCTGACAACCATTGTCTCTCTCTCACCCTTTTTAAAAAGACCGGGCTGAGAAAAAAAGATGAATTTTAAAACATTGGCCTGCCGAAGGGGCGTACAGCTTTCACCACCTAACTAACACCCATTACGGGCCGGAAATCACTTACGAAGTAACTTTGTAAAATACGTGAGTAGTTTGTGAGCTTTGCGGTTCCCTTTTAGAAGTTGTCTTAATCAGTTTCGGCGGTTTGTCTCGTTCCAAAAAACCGCGACTAATTTATTCCCTGACTAGAGAAATTTTCCCCTACACTTCTACCATATTAACTAGAGTTCTTGCTACTTCGGTCGTTATTAAGAAGTCGAGGAACTCGGAGAAACTTTACGCCTTCATAGTTTGTAGTGAGGGAAAAATTTGAATATATATAAAATATAATTTTATCATCTTTATGAAAATTTGCACTTTAAAAAGTATGGTTGTTTGGAGGTCGTGAGGTGCGGTCTGGTGTGACGTAGGTTTTTGAAAAATATTTTCTTTATCGTGCTAACGTTTCGGTCTTTATTGGGACCATCTTCGGGGCCTGGGATTTATAAATATTGTTTAAATTTTACAAATACATGTAGGATGTGAAAAAAATGAATTTATACAATGCTAGAAAATTTTAGATAAAATAAAATGAATTTATACAATGCGAGAAAATTTTAGATAAAAAAATGAATTTATACAATGCTAGAAAATTTTAAATTCAATCAAATTATTTGTACTCACTCAAAGTGTTTGTTTTCCGTGTAGATCTTTCATTCGGGTGTCGTGTTGAGAGGGCCAGGTAGGTTTTACCTAAGACGAAACCCTAAACAATGTAGAAGATGTTTAGCATGCACCTTAAAGTACAAAACTAATGAACAATTGGAGATAGTGAAAAACCTACAAATAAATAAACATCAAATGCACAACGACTAGGAAATTAATAAAGGCTATTGTTAACGTGTGTGGTGATTAGTGACCGTTAGTCGATGATTATTCAGAAATCGGGAGATGCGGTCTGGTGTGATGTAGGTTCAGAAAAACATTTTCCTTATCGTGCCAACGTTTCGATCTTTATTGACATCATCTTCAGGACCTGGGATTTATAATCATTGTTTAAATTAAACACGTACATGTAGGATGTGAAAAAATGAATTTATATTATGCTAGAAATGTTAGACTCAATCAAATTATTTGTACTCACTCAAAGTGTTTGTTTTCCGTGTAGATCTTTCATTCGGGTGTCGTGTTGAGAGGGCCAGTGAGATATTGTTATACGTTGGATTTTGAACTGGTGGGTAGGGAATTCGGGAAAAGGAAGACATTTTTATATGAGGTGAAAGGAGCCGACATAGCCGACAATAGGAAAAAATGGGTAATGTTTCGGCCTGATTACCTTTTCAGGATTATATAGACTGGGATAATTAGGGAAAGGAAAGCCAAATTGTTGAAGAATTAGACTATACAGAAAAGATGTGTGGATGTGATGATTGTTTTATATGTTGTATTCGATGTTTTGGGTGATGCGATGATGATATATGTATGTTATCGATATTGAATTTGATATTTGATGATGTCTTGATCCCTGTTGATGTAAGCCATTTCTAAACAGTTACGTTTATGTTTGTTTTGTTCTGTGTGAAATATTTTTGGATTGTTGAAGTGGAAATTGTGTTAATGTTCAATGTGGTGGTACAACAAATCCTGTATATTGTTGCAATAATTTTAGAGAAACAATTAATTATGGGTTTTTGTATTTATACATTTTTCCACAACTTTCCGAGATTATGTTTATGTAAATAACTAATGAATTGTATAAATTATATTGTATACACAATACAATTTGCAAAATAGTTGTCTTGTTGTTTTTACGTAAACAAATATGGACAACTTTTAAATGGACCTTTTTCGTAATCTTGATTTTTTAATTTATAACAATTTATTATTTAAAAAAAGAAAACGTTTTAATTTATTAAATTCACTAGTTTTCGTGGTCCGCTTGATCAATGAATATCTTTCAATTAATTAAGGTTTTTAGTTGAGATAAAAAAAGTCAGTGTCACGAGCGGGATTCGAACTCACGACCTTTGGCTAGATACTCCGCTGCTCTACCACTTGAGCTTTCGTGACTTCGATCCACTCGGACACTTACTTCCCATCTCAACCCCACCTTTTGAATTTTCCCTCCTTTTTGCCATTTTTCAAAGTGTAATCTATTTGATTCTCGGCGACAATTGAAATGGCCACGGAGAGATTTAGTGAAGATATACTTCATTTTAACTTATTAAATTCACTAGTTTTCGTGGCTCGCTTGATCAATTAATATCTTTCAATTAATTAAGGTTTTAATTTATATTGCGTAATATAAACACTTTATTTAGTTCGTGTGGGTTACAATCTTTCACATAAATATTACATAAAATTATGTAGTTTTGATATTAGAACTGTATTTCATGTTGGAGAATATATATACATATATTATTTAATAGCATCTTTAATCATCACTTTAGATATCAAAATGAATTTATCAGAACTCACAATTAATTATGATTTTTGTAGAAAAAAGTCTCGCCAAGATGCGTATTTGTTTTATTAGTGTAAAAATAGTTTTCAAGATAATAATAATAGGAAAAAACTGTTAACGTTTGAAGTTCTATTTAATATATTTTGATCATTACAACTAAATTAGTTATATAAAAATTCTAAACCTGAATTAAAAACGATATATACAAAAAGAAGTAATTTTTTTTTAAATCATAGCTGGATTAGAATATCCTTGAATGAAGGGGAATATCATTGTAAATTGTAGCCATCATTCCAGCGGGATTTGCCTCACGATGTGCGTTCTGAGATATGGTTTCACACGGATAGATCGCCCCTACATTACGATTTAGGGGAACATTTCTCTAAAATGATGGATCGGTAAAAGACCGATTTCTGTCTGTCAAAAAAAAAAAAAAAAAAAAAAAAAAAAAAATCCAAACCAATGTTTTCTTTGGAGATACGAACGTACTGCCGCCTATGAATCATGGCCAGCCTGACAAATTGTACCAAAATAGATTACTTCTCATATTTCTTACTTTCTTGTGAAATCTCACCCATTAAGACGGTAAAATATTATTAAAAACTAAGTAAAAGTAAATTAATTATTCTGTTTACTTCATCAGATATTTGAAAACTGAGCTGACATGATGACGTTCAAAAAATAAAGAAAACTAGTTATGAAAGAAATGACACATTTTATTATTAAATTCTTTAAATTACAGAAAATTTCCTCATCTGAAAACATCTGTAACCGGCAAAGGAAAAATCATTACTACTAACCAAGTATAAATTTCATTGATAATGTATTTAATGTCTCACGATTTATTTTAATATCGTGAAATGCGGCCGGCCCACCATCTTTAAATTATCATTAATTAACTGTTACTAAATATTACACATTGATATTTACGGCTGTAAGATGTTCTCAACTGACAGATCAAATTCAAAAGTGATATCACTTTTGACTTCAATAAGATAAAATTGCTTTAATTATTACTTATATTTATGCTATTATCATTATTTTGCCACTAGATACCGTACAAATTCTTTGTATTCTGGTGATACATAAGAAAACTTCCAGGCCTACAAAATCGATTTCCAACTATTCACGAAACCCATTGGAGTAATTGAAAATAAAAAAAATATATGTTAAAAAAACATTTTTTACTCCATTTTTTCTATGTAGAACTATATATAATTATACTTAACACTTAACAGACGATTTAAAATGCTTTATTACATACTAAATTGACAGTCAAAATTACCATTAAAATCAAAACGGTTTATCTATAACGCCCTTAATGTCACAATCCCAAATTGAAATCTACCGTTCTGGTTATATACAGGGTGGCCCCAATCGATTCAGCCACACTTCCAGATCTTATAGGAAATTGAACGCTGAGTAAAAAAGGTCTTATGAACCTGTGTCCGCAAACCCTTCAGTTCCGGGCAACAGGCAAAAAACCATGAAAACCACGTTTTTTGACCCTGTTCGTAAAATTGTTAGTAAACCGTTAGCCTGACCGTAAAACAGCTCAAAAGAACATCTGTAGAGGATTAATTTCTGCGTCGAATGAAATTAAAACAAGCCTGATCGGCCGAAAATTTCATTTTTGGCGCTTTTTCCAAGTTAGGAGGTGAAGAATTGAATGAAATAATGTACGAAATATCTGAACGGCTAACCTAAGTAGTGAATTTTCGATAAAAATATCAGAAATGGTGAATTTTGTGTACCCCTTCACCTCCTAACTTGGAAAAATCGCCAAAAATGAAATATTCGGCCGATCAGGCTCGTTTTAATTTCATTCGACGCAGAAATTAATCTTCTACAGATGTTGTTTCGAGCTGTTTTACGGTCAGGCTAACGGTTTACTAACAATTTCACGAATAATGTAAAAAAACGTGGTTTTTCATGGTTTTTTCCTGTAGATCGGAACTGAAGGGTTTGCGGACTCAAGTTCATAAGACCTTTTTCACTCAGCGTTCAATTTCCTATAAGATCTGGAAGTGTGGCTCAATCGATTGGGGCCACCCTGTATATAACCAGAACGGTAGATTTCAATTTGGGATTGTGACATTAAGGGCGTTATAGACAAACCGTTTTGATTTTAATGGTAATTTTGACTGTCAATTTAGTATGTAATAAAGCATTTTAAATCGTTTGTTAATGCTTATGTTTTTAATGTGTGCGGATTGCAAGTTAGTTTTCTTTCAAATGTAAGTCCTAAATCGTTAAATTTGTCGGACTGATATGTAAAATGTATAAGTATATGTTAAGACAAGGCTCACGTTAGAGTTAATGGTGATATGTTGTGGCTTTGAGGTGTTAAACTTTATTTTCCAAGAATTGCTCCAATTTTCAATTGTTGACACGTGGTTTTGTAACGTATGGGAAGGTTGTGTGGAAGAGGAGTGACTTGTTAGTATTGCGGTTTCATCTGAGGCGGTATGTTCATTCTGATTTGCAGGCAAGTATTGACCATGTGGCACACCTGCAAACACTTCTTGCATTTTAAAAGTCTTTGATCCCTGGCGTACTGCGAAAAATTTCTTCCTATAGTATGATTGTGTAATCAAATAATTAATGGTGTAAAAATAATTTTAGTTTGCCGAAGGTCTGAGTAACATGTAGAACACTCCAACCGCGTAGTAATAAAGTTTCTGCTCGAGACATGTAGAAATGTAATCTGTAACACTGGGAAGTTTATTAGTGTAATGATGGATTGGAAACCCAACTTGGTATATGATGATGATAGGACGATAAGCTGATGGGGAGCTTAAAAAATTATTTAGGTTTTTTGTTAAATGTATCGACAGTTTTTCATTCATGGATAATCTAGATCTCGGTATTTTCAAGAAAATGAAAAAAACAAATTCAACAGATATTTCCCGCACTTACTACTTATTTTAAGGTCATCATCACGGCCCATATTAATAACAAATTATGGATACAAATTAAAACAGATAATTCAACAATCAATTTAAAAGTTCAGATTGTACAAAACATTTTAGAGAGAACTACAAATTGACATAATTAGGTTGTTAATAAATTTTTCAAATTTCTTTGAACAATGACTCATGTCGCTCCACCACTGCAAAGGACTGTTTCACTATTGAAACCTTATCCCGGAGGCTTTCCTCACTTTATTAAAAACCGTCTGTTTTGAAAATTAATGAAACCTTCATAAAGTGAACTTCAGCCGATAGTAGTGTCTAAATGGCATAATTATTTTTTTCCATTTAAATACGTTAAACCTATTTTATTCGTTTTCTGAATAAAGAGGACTCCTGGCGGATTATCTGAACAATATAAATGTCAAATTAACGCCCACTTGGTAGTGAATATTTCCAGAGTCTAAAACACAATGTTCAACAAAACTAAAATTTAATTTTTTAAGGTTTTTAGCTGAGATAGTCAATGTCACGAGCGGGATTCGAACCCAAGACCTTTGGCTAGATACGCCGCTAATCTACCACTTGAGCTACCGTGACTTCGATCCACTCGGACACTAACTTCCCATCTCAACCCCACCTTTTGAATTTCCCTCCTTGTTGCCATTTTTCAGGGAGGGTTGAGATGGGAAGTTAGTGTCCGAGTGGATTGAAATCATGATAGCTCAGGTGGTACAGTAGCGGCGTATCTAGCCGAAGGTCGTGTGTTCGAATCCTGCTCGTGACATTGACATCTCAACTAAAAACCTTAATTAATTGAAAGATTAAAATTTAACATGGGCAATGAAATACTATACACACCGTCAGAAAATATTAACAAGAAACAACTTTATTTTCAATTGCAATGTTCACATAAATAATGTTAACAACACGACAACTCGTAATAATGCAATCATAGAATAAAAAAATTCCAATCTTTCGTCACAAACATATACGATTACGACATCCATTTCCAAAGATTGGGATGGTTCAACACTTTCTTACATTACTCTTTACTCCATTTTCTCTTTTTTGAAACTCTCCTCAGCTGCCAACATTAAAATCCATAACACTTACGCGATAAAATGAATAATAAATATATTTATAAATAATTAAATGGGCATTTTTTATTAAGAAATAGGCCATACTTCATATTTCACTTACAATTCATACAAAACTATTATAATAATAAATTGACATTTATATATAGAATTGCTATATCTGTGTATATAATACACTCATTATTTTCTTGTAAAAAATTGCACGAACTTGGAAAAAACTTAATGAAAATCATTTAGTCAAAAAAAAAAAAAAAAAAAAAAAAAAATAAGAAACTTGAATACGGGATCCAGTTGACAACAAGGTGATTTAGTTAGACAGTCTTAACACAAATAATTGATCAGAGTTAAATAGTTGATAATTGATCAGGACACATTTACTTTAATCTTTCAATTTTCTAAATAATTAACCTTTGTGGTAAAAATAAACTGATTGAAGTAATAATTGAAACAGTAAAGTATCGCATTGTTTACGCTTCGAATTGATCTAAACTTAATTAAAAGATCCAATAAAACCATTCGACAACGTTAATTGGATTGATTTTTTTTTAAACGTAATAATACCTACTGTTTTTTCGCTCGTGGAATTTGTAGGCTTTAAATGCACTGCAGTCGAGAAACTATCTTTAAGCAACAGCTTGTATTTATAAATTTTAAAAATCCGATCACTCACTAATGCAAATATTGCATAATAATTGAAAATTTATAAGAATGGAATCTTTTACATTCCGTAAACATCGCCAAGTTTACTATTTCAGTATCGCTTCGTTCACATGTGAAACACAAACATAGAACAGAATAAATTTTTATTTGTACATGTTCACAACAATATATACATACAGGTAAGAGAAATTCCATAATAGTTTGTGGGAATAAATGTATGTTAAAAAAAACCACATGCAGAGGGATGAAGTCTATATATAGAGTTAAATAAATGCATATAAAACGTGTAGATGAGAAGCAAATAAATAAATAATTAAATACATAAATAAGTATACAAATATTCTTATAACTATGAATTAACTATGTAACTATGACAAGTTTATAAGCCAGATACATTGTGTTTGATCCTCTTATGTTTTTATGTTTTTGCATTTGTTGCATATGCACTTATGGATCTGCAAGTGGGATTTGAGGAGACGCTCATACGCCTAAAGAATTTGCGGACTTCATCATATATTTCCTCCTCTACCCATTTCATGTTAGTTCGCAGGTGTAAGTCTGTCAATCTGTAATATCTGGGCGAGACAGTGGCTAGCCGCAGAAATTTATTTTGAATTTCCTACAATTTATTAAGATTTGGGCGTGCATATAGCAACATTGGTTTAATAAATACTTTATAAATTAGTAGATTATTGTGTTGGCTCATGCCAGACTCCTTTCAAGCAATGGGAAAAGTGTTCGTATAGCCGTTTTCTCGATGCCTACCGGATTTCTTGTGTAAGCACTAAAATTCAATTTGGTATCAAGAGTGATCCCTAGATACCTCACAGTTCTTAACCACTTAAACGACTTCCCCTTGAATAATATATTGTGGGAGAGCAGGAGCCTACGCTTAGCGAGTAGCATACATCTAGTTTTGGAACAGTTAATTTTCAACTTCCATGTATCGCAGAACCGACTTACTCTTTCCAGCTCGTTATTAATATTTTGTACGATCGCACCAATCCCCCAGGATAAACTGTAAAGAGCGATGTCGTTGCGGTACAAAGTGATTTGGCAGCATTTGAGCGGAGGAAAAGCATTTACAAAGCTGCAGAAAAGTGTAGGTCCCAGAATTGATAATGTATTTTGGGAAGTTATTTAATCATTCTGTAAAGTATACCATCATGCCATACTGTATCAAAGGCTTTCTCTATATCAAGAAGGACCATCCGTATGTTTTTTAATGTTGAAA
Organism: Cimex lectularius; assembly: GCF_000648675.2. Classification (NCBI taxonomy): domain Eukaryota; kingdom Metazoa; phylum Arthropoda; class Insecta; order Hemiptera; family Cimicidae; genus Cimex; species Cimex lectularius. The sequence goes on from NW_019392651.1 coordinate 138,036, forward strand.
CGTTCAGTTACGTGATCAACTATTCTAGCAAGTTGGCCTACGGTGCTAAGGCCTGGGCGGAAGCCAAATTGTTCACTCTTAATTATATTATGGGTGACTAGATGAATTTCGATCTTTTTAGCTAACACCATTTGAAAGATCTTGCTCAAAGAGCTGAGTAGGCTGATAGGTCGGTAACTCGGAGGAAGTTCTTGCGTCTTGCCGGGTTTTTTATTGTATATCAATTTGGACATTTTTCAGCACTTCGGGAAATACCCTAAAAAAACTGATGGCTTTGAACAATGAGTTAATAGGACCAGAGCTTTTTTTGGAAGGTTTTTTAGTGTAATATTAGTGACTCGGTCGAGACCTGGTGCTTTTTTATTTCTTCGTGTATGTATTATATCCCGAATTTCTTGTGGAGTGACCAACTTGCACTGCTGGGGAGAAAAAGGGTTAGTGCACATTCAGTTGACATTGATCGACCTCCGTAGTTTAAACTAATGTTGTACTGGATCTTCTTGAGGTCATTCTACAATAAAGAATGAATAAAGAACACAATTTAATTATCTTCGAATTCCTTGTACATAGTTGTAGATAATTAAATTATAATTTTAAGTTAAAAAACAGTTTAGAAGTTGTATATATATATATATATATATATAACGTATCTGTGATAGAAGAAATACATGTACCTGAGATTGAGTATTAACTTATGAAAGAAGTGAGACCAAAGGATGGACCGATGAGTGCCACTAGATTTTAAGCAAGACTATTTTTATTTTAGTATGTAGATTCATTTTCACCTTCATTTAAAAAAACAACAAACATGTGCAATAAATTTAATTGTCCTAAAAACTGGGTAAAGTACGTAATTTTATTTTTATAATGTATGTATATATGATGTGTTATGTAACTCTGTTCATGTAAATTTTGTTTTCAATAAATTAGGCCCTGAAGATGGCAGAACATTCGCTGAAAGCTTGGTGAAACCCAGTAGTGATGTTCTTTATTCACCTGTAGAATGACCTCAAGAAGATCCAATACAACATCATATTTTTAAAGTTGTATTGGACAGTTTGTACTTTGTTTAGGGATATAACTGTTGTTATATGTATATAATAATAATAATAATAAACTGTTCACNAGTTACGTGTGTTGACTAAACGAGAGTCTTTTTAAAAAGAACTTTATTAGTTAAACACAAGTTATTATTTGAGAAGAACCTTTCCTGTTCACGGATATGATTAATCTGAATCTATCTTTACAAGTGTAAAAGGAATAGTGAACAGGGAAGGGTTTATTGCTTACAAACATTCTTCGAATCTGTACAGACGCAACATCATATGTCGCTGAACTAAGGGTTTTGTGCAGGCGTAACTTATATATAGCGTATCTGTGATAAAGAAATACATATACCTGAGATTGAATATTAACTTATGAAAGAAGTGAGACCAAAGGATGGACCGACGAATGTCACTAGATTTTAAGCAAGACTATTTTTATTTTAGTATGTAGATTCATTTTCACCTTCATTAAAAAAAAAAAAAAAACATGTGCAATAAATTTAATTGTCCTAAAAACTGGGTAAAGTACGTAATTTTATTTTTATAATGTATGTATATATGATGTGTTATGTAACTCTGTTCATGTAAATTTTGTTTTCAATAAATTAGGCCCTGAAGATGGCGGAACATTCGCCGAAAGCTTGGTGAAACCCAATAGTGATGTTCTTTATTCACCTGTAGAATGACCTCAAGAAGATCCAATACATCAGTTTAGTGCAATTTGCCATAAATCTCTTAACTTAGTGATAGCCTTTTAAAGATAACGTGGGCCTTGATTGGCGGTGGGAAGGTGGACTGATTGAAAATATTCCCCCATTGCATTCACCTTCTCGTCAACAGTGATGCATGATCTATTATTATAGATGGTTGCTTATGGTCCTTCAGTTTTATGTTTAAGGCGCTTAACTATTTTTCACAGTGAATTATTTTGGGGAGTGACCTTAGATAGGAAATTAGTAGTCCAGCGGTCGTTTCTCAATTTGAGGATGTTGTTATGGATTGTAGATTGTAATAATTTTGTCAGCTTTAAAATAGTTCATAGTTAGCTTCAAAGATAGTTCCTACTCGCAGTAAGTTGTTTTGCAACGATCCGGATTTCGAGCCCTTAGCTCATCATCAGGTTGAAGGAGTTGTACAACCACGTCTCTTGACATGAATTGCAAAAGTGAACCCCCATATTCGAAGTAATATGTTGTACGGTCAGTTACGATTATTTTGGCCAGCGTATCCTTGTTCTTTTGGTCCGTCAGGTGAGTTTCGACTAATCGCCAACTTCAGTTCGTACTGGGTTGCAGAAAAGCCTATAGTCTGGGAAGAAGCTGAAGGTTTCTGCCAGAAGAAAACCGAAAGTTCAGGTGGATCAAAATAAATGAAAACTAAATGTTCATCATCACTCCGCAAAACTGAAATGGAATGACTATTGATTAATTTAATAATTGTGGTTTTTATATGTATGCGGTTGTATTATATACGATTGGTGTTAATATATTTACATACAGGTATTATATAGTTAGTCCTGTTGAAATTACGATGAAAACATTTTATCTTAATTATGTTCCAGGCGATGTTAGCGGTTTGAGACTGATCGAAGTGAGGATCGAAGAGCACACCGTGAGAGGTAACACGACAACCCTCGAGTGCCGGTATGACCTACAGGGAGAAAGCCTCTACTCAGTCAAATGGTACAAAGACGGCCACGAGTTTTACCGTTTCGTGCCCAGGGATCAGCCCCCGGCACAGCTCTTCCCACTCCCTGGAGTACACGTCAACGTGAGTAAACTTCACTGATTAATCGTCATTTTGATAAGACATTGAATACAATACAAAATTTTACAACGAAATAGAACGCCTAGATATGATGTAATTATAGAGTTTCACTGACTACACGGTTGTGTGAAAAACCACCTAGTGCTTAATAACAAGCTTCAGTTTAAAATTCCTTTTATGTGTAATTTCTTGTTACATCATGGTATGATAAATAGACATAAATTGGAAGTAACAGAATCATTATAAAAAAAGTTTACTGTATTAGATTGTAGATTGTGGTTATATTCACCAGTTTTCGTGGTTCGCTTGACCAATTAATATCTTTCAATTAATTAAGGTTTTTAGTTGAGATAAAAAGTCAGTGTCACGAGCGGGATTCGAACACACGACCTTCGGTTAGATACGCCGCTACTTTACCTCTTGAGCTATCGTGACTTCGATTCACACAGACACTAACTTCCCATCTCAACCCACCTTTTGAATTTTCCCTCCTTTTTGACATTTTTCAAATGTCGTGTATCTATTTGATTCTCGGCGACAAATGAATATAGTTTTATCTCAACTAAAAACCTTATTTAATTGGTAAAGATATTAATTGGTCAAGCGGACCACGAAAACTAGTGAATTTAATAAAATAAAACGAAGTATATCTTCACTAATGCTCTCCGTTGCCATTTCATTTGTCGCCGAGAATCAAATAGATTACATGACATTTGAAAAATGGCAAAAAGCAGGGAAAATTCAAAAGGTGGGGTTGAGATGGGAAGTTGGTGTCCGAGTGGATCGAGGTCACGATAGCCCAAGTGGTAGAGCAGCGGCGTATTTAGCCGAAGTTCATGGGTTCGAATCCCGCTTGTGACACTGACTTTCTTATCTATTAAAACCTTAATTAATAACATAAACTGGGAAATTAAAAATTAAAATAATTATTATTAATTTTAATCATTAAAGTACATATATGAAGTGAAACAGAAACATAATAAAATAAATTAACTAAAGTTTAAAAAACGGGAAATGACATTTATCTAAATGTAAGTAGTATATAAAAAATTAAAAAGATACAGGAGATAAAGAAGCAATTATTTACAACTATCAATGGACCATTCAAATCGAATTCTCCAATCGTAGCATGCAAAATAAGTGGCCGGGGTTGGGACCGACCTGTCGGCTATGAAATAATTTCATCCCTTGAACGGATTCCGACCTCAAAATATTAGAACCTGACTTCAACAAACAAAAAGCATTGAGACAGAAAATTCGTTATTTCAAGGATATTATAATAATAAAGGCAACGTCTTTCAGCAGTAGAACCTCGAAACATTTGAAAAATTGCAAAAACGAGGGAACATTCAAAAGGTGGGGTTGAGATGGGAAGTTAGTGTCCGAGTGGATCGAGGTCACCATCGCTCAAGTGGTACAGCAGCGGCGTATCAAGCCGATGGTCATGGGTTCGAATCCCGCTCGTGACCCTGACTTTTTTATCTCAACTCTAAAAACCATAATTAATTGAAAGATTGTGGTTATAATTATATTTACGACAATTTTTTATATATTTTAGTGTAGTTTTAGGTCCAGCTAACTAAATTGTACATCACCAGTCTTCTTCTTCTTACCTTTTCTTTATCATTCTTGCGAGCTTAAAAACGACGAAACTTAGGAATATATAGACATAACACAATCAACACTAAAAAACTGAATGCACAAATTAACAATAACACGCGAACATCATTTTCACCATTTAAAACCATACACAGATTAAAAAGGAAAAGAACCGAAGATACGACAGCCTGGAAAAATAGAAAACAAAATTCGATTTAATCAATCAAACACACCTACAAAAAAACTAATACTTACACAGCCTTCACACGACCTCATAATTAAAACTTCGCTGGACAGAAATCACACAAATATTTTCACGAAGATGGTGAAACATGTCTAACAAAAATCAGCGAGGTTAGGTTGACCAAGATGGTAGGTAACTATGAAACGATTTAAGCCAGAAACACACTTACCCGATGCTACGCCATGCGACGCTACCCGACGCCTTGCCACGTTTTGGTGGGGTGTGCACATCTATCCGACGCAAGCACACGTCAAGTACAGTCCACACCGTTTGTCACAATAATCACTATCACAATCGCAACGCATCTTTTGTTCTTAATGCACTATTTTGAGCAAAACCTTGTAATAAATTGTTAGTTAAATTTTATGAGCACAACCATCTAATAAATTGTTTGTTAAACTTAATTGTTTTAAATAAAGTTACTCCTAACCATCATAATTAAACAATGTTTATAAAAACTTATGCATTTTTGATCTCGTTTAATTTGGTTTACATTAAAATAACATGTTGTAATTAATATAACGACAAAATTACATGTACTTAGTTTGAAATAAACTACAAAAAATATGAGTGTCCTGTTCTGATGCTACCCGACATTACAAAATGGTGTAATTTTACGAGCAAAACTATGAAATAAATTGTTAATTAAATTTTATGAGCAAAACCGTGTAATAAATTGTTCCAATTTTAGTATATGTACCGCCGAAGCGAGTACAATAAATTGTTAGTTAAATTCATTATATAAAAAAATCGTATTCCGGTGATTTGATTGATTTTCTATCAAACCATTAAAATTAATTTTTTAAATAAAAACTAATTAATTTTTAATCACAGTTAATTTGGTTTATATTAAAATAAGTATGTTGTAATTAATATAACGCCAATAATACATGTAGTATATATATATATATATATATATAGGACCCGACGATAAACTGGACAGTGGGGATCACAGAGCGTCGGGTAGGTTAGCGTGGCATAGCATCGGGTAGATGTGCCCGGGGGTAATGCAACCTTATGGAAAATCGTAGTTTGGATTTGCGTCGGGTAGCATCGGGTAGCGTGGCATGGCGTAGCATCGGGAAAGTTTGTTTCTGCCTTAATTCACAAAATTTAATAAACAAATAACACGTGTCACATGAAGGTACAAAATTCTATATATAATTTAAAACATATATTACCATCAGATATAGGAACAGTACTCTCCACCTTTATCCGTCCTTCAAGGCCGCGCATAGAGAATTTGGGATGTCATTTCTTTCCTTGTAGACTTAGTTTTTAGGAGCTTTACCGTGATAATTTCTCCACACAACAGGCAACAACAAGTTTTCCTGGTATGACGTATGTGCAACCTGGTAATTATGTTTTCCCTTCTAGTCCTTTTTCTTCTAATCTTTTTCCATTGTCCTATATCCCATTGGACGAGAATTGAGAGCAGTGTCCTTGGTAGAGTTTCAGTATGTTTCACATCCTCCACACTGTCAAAAGCTCTTGACTGAAGCATTTCTTTGACTCTGATAGACACAGGTCACGTCCGGGTACTTAGGAGTTCATAATTGTCACAGTGGTTTGGGTCAAAAAGGGTTTAGTGCAGGAAGTGGTCCGAATTTGCCCATTTGGTCACGGAGTATTTGAGGCTCTTCACTCTGAAAAGTGGGCGGTATGACTATACACAGGAACTGTTGAGTGAGCTTGTTCTGATCCCGCTAGTATTTAATCGAAGTAAACATTATCTACCCAACCATTTATTATACGAAAAACATCGATCATGATGCTTATTAATAAAACTCCTGAAATATACAAGGTTTTTGTTTTCTGTCATTGTTCTTTTGAAAGTCAATAAACCAAGGTTTCGTGAACAAGAAACTGCCCTATTGACAAAAATCTTAAATTTCTGTATACACTATGCTATTCTCAACTTGTGTTATGTTTTTATTCATTAAATAATCAATAAAACATAATTTCATTCTACATCTAGAGCTAGCTATTCTACATATGAGAGTAGCTACCATTATTGGCGTGGATTTGTGAATTCTATCTTACGGCAATGGCATTATCTATACAAATTGATAATTTTAACATTGTATGTACCGTATTGAAGACACTTCTTCATTCCCGCAAATTTTTAGTAGAACAAGGAGAACAATCGTATTGTACAGAAATGTTAAAATCGTATGTCACGAATGTGTATCATTCAAGATACTAATCTTAGTTTTCACTTGATTACTGGTGTGGAGTTTAGGTGAAATCATTAGTGAAATTTCACCTCATCGTTTCTAATCTGTGGGAAAATTGATGGTCATAAACTAGTTAACGTTATGGATTACGTCCATAATCCATCTTTAGGATCTTTAGGAAAATAGGGGGATCTTCCAGAAAACATCTTTTACGTCAGCTCCTTTTTTTTAAAATAAATAATAGCTCATTTTATTCTAGTTTATTATTATTTTTTCGAGTTTTATGTTAAAAAAAACGACTTTACTATTAAAACCGTAATGATTTATTAACAGCTATTTAAGAAATGATATAAAAACATTTCATTAACATAAATTTTCTTTATTATAATCAGTTTTTAATTTGTGAGATCAGATTAGGGTTACAAAAGGGTTGGGCTAATACAGGATGTTAATAAAAACTAAACATAAAATATTATGTACCAAGTTTATTTAGCAGGAGTATGGATGAAAATCTGCATATTTACATTATTGCATTTCTATCGAGCCCTTGTGATGAAGGGTGTCCGCCCTTTGAATGTCGGTTTAAAAAATGGATTAAGCTTACTGAAAATTTTGTATACACTTCTTGTTTTATCTGTACTCTAATAAATAAAACATTTAAACTATTCTTCGAGAAGTAGATAAAATATACAATTTTAACTTTCGAATTTGAGTAATATACAATATTATAACTATATAGTAGTGAAGAGAAAAAACATTATTTACGTTATAATTTTTCATTTTTTAATAAGTCCCTGGCAAATCCAAAAGAATATCTCAAAACTCATAGCACATCGTCTCTAAGCGCAATATCTTTTCCACTGTTTCTTTCTGAATTTCAATGAACGATCTTTATCATGGGTTGAAATGCCTTCCAGGTTGCAGGCCCGTGGGAAAGTGTCTAACGTCTAAAACCGAGAGGGTTTGGCCGACTCCAGAAAAACTTAAATCGTTGAAAAGATATGAATATTCAGTCGGAATTATCATATCGGGCTCATTTCACAAGATGGTGCCGAGTTTGATCTCTATTTGCTATTCAGGCCCGTCTTTATGTAAACATTGTTCCAACCAACTTTCCATCGTTATAACGTCTGGAATTAAATAGATATCGCCAACTTGGACCATGACTTAATATTCATGTGAGTCGGGAGAGGCGTCTTCCTATGACTTTATACGCAATTTAGATCTCCCTGTCATAATGAAATTTAAATTAAACATTACACTAACCGATCGTTGTTACCCACTATCTCTTCAATGATAATACAATAAATATTATATCAAGAAATATTATGTGAGTAGGCACTTTTACTCCGATTTCCTTTTTTCTCTCCATGTAAATCTTCATTAATGTTGTTTTGTAAAAAGTATGTGTATCATGACTGTGCAATACTAAGCCTTTGAAGGCGATCAATAGTCCTACCCGCGGTCTTCTCCGATCTGCTCACTACTGCGTAGCCTCAGGAGGGCCGCGGCGATGCCCAGTACGGTAACCAACCAGACGCCAGCTGACAGTACAATACTTGATACGAAACCTAAAAATACAGTGTATTTATATATCTCTCCGTTATCCATCCACTCAGGGAGTCGTAGCCCACTTAATGTGGAACTACGACGACGACAGGTAGTTCAATGTGGTTAAGGCTCGGGGCCCAAAAAAGGTGTACCTCTTGTCCTCATCCACGTCCCTTTCTCAATCCAGATTCTTTCATTCTTCCCTGTGACCACTCCCAACCCTTTGTTACAAGGGGAGTGTCCGAGGGAAAAATGATGGTGTAGCCCTGAGCGCATGGCAATCTTTCTAAAGCACAAGCTGTACTCGTCTCGGCGTCGGGTTGGCATGGGCGGCGGGGGTTAGGGTACCAGATACTGTCTGCGTAAACGGAGGAGGGTGCATAACCATTTGTACTACGGGGTAACAGAAATGTTCCAAGGTTCAGTCCCTGTTACAATGGGAATGGACTCGTAGTGGTTCGTGTCTTCGTGGCGACGCCCCTGGCGGGAACTTAGAGAACAAGCTATCTTCTATCTGTGACCTTCGCACGAAACTTGCGCATGACCATCGTTATACACACGGCCTCACAGGATAAGCGGATCGGACCGAAGTGTATAAGCGTTGAGGACGCTATGATTACGCTGACAGAGTCCCTCGAATGCGTGAGTAGTGGCGGATTGGAATGGGTAGAGAATCGGTTGCTCCTATTCGAATATGCTTTGCACGTAGGTTTTGGCTGAGCTCGATTGGAGGCTTTTACCTTAGGCAGTCTCCTCTGGCAATTCCACTTTAAACAAAACCGCGGGGAGCCCCAATACTCTGGGAGATAGAGTGTCCTTCTCTATGTAGGAAGTGCGCGGGAGACCAGGCTGATCTATTTCAGCTTAGGTAGCCCTTTGCGCGCAGCATACGGTTCGATGCTTAATGCTGATCCGACCATTCGGAATGGGCAAACGGGGAGCGAGTTTGTCTTGGCCCCTCGGGGCTGAGCTGCCTCTACACCAACGCTGCGGCAGTAACACACTTCTGTCGTATGCGGAGGTGCGTAAGCTCTCATCTTGAGAATCAAAACGTCCGATAAGGCCGGAAGGCCAGGTGCGGACGTTAAAGATCCTCATTGCCCTTTTAAGGACGACCGAATATACAGGAAAGCAATCTCTCCGATATCGCGACGGGCTTACCGAGATAAAACCTGACACGAACAAGTATTCTTGTTCCAATCCAGAAATTGAGCCGTGAGTTGGAAAAATTATCTAAGATCCGAAGAAGCGAGGGCTGAGATTTTTCATTATAATTGAAACGTACGAATTTGTGGTACTTAATTTTTCAGTTGGTCTGACAAGAAATTTCACCCTTTATCAAATATACTTTTTGATTCGTTTGATAGTATGAACAGTGTTTCGTTTTTCCGACGTTTTGCACAACTATGCTATAAGTCAATTTTTATCTAGAATCAGATTTATTCGCCAACCACCGAACTTGGTGAGGATTTTCACTTTGGAATTCATAAACCTAACCTTTCATATAACTTTTGTATTTCTTGGACACGAAAAGCCTGTTGCAAAAACTTAATTAACTTATTTTGCTGTTAGGGTTGTAAATATTGATTCAACTTTGTATCGTTTGAGACTAAGGATTACACGATTAGCCTGGCACTGATGAAAATTCAAGTTGATTCAAATTTCCAAGTTCAAAATCAATTTATATTTTAAAAAACCCTGAAGTGATAAAATAGTGTGATAATACCGAACATCTTGAAAACCATTGTGGTTGTGGAAAATATAAAATTTACTAGTGCTATAATGTTGAAATTTAGTCGCGCCGTTTGGTATTGGACGCTGGAAACCTGCGAGAATGGGCAGGCCAAAATGATTGGTGGCAATTAAATTTCAAGCTTACCAAACTTCAGGCACTTGGAGAAATCTCACAGTCATTGTTGTTCAGATTACCAGCTGCATCTGCTCTAAAAATAACTTTGTTGGGAGATTATAGGCATTGTTTCATAATTTTACACGCACAACTAATTTCTTTGTAATTTTTTCATCGTCACCACTTACTTTGCAAAACTCACTACTTTTATATTAATTCCATTACAGTTCGTAGTTCGATTGACCAATTATTATTTTTCAATTATTTAATATTTATGGAAGGTATTGGTTGAGATAAAAAAGTCAGCGTCACGAGCGGGATTCGAACCCAACACCTTCGGCTAAATACGTCGCTACTCTACCACTTGAGCTATCGTGATTTTGATTCGAGAAAATTTGAGAGGTGAGGTTGAGATGGGAAGTTAGTGTCTGAGCGGATCGAAGTCACGATAGCTCGTGATAGAGTAGCGGCGTATTTAGCCGAAGGTCGTGGGTTCGAATCCCGCTCCTGACGCTTACTTTTTTATTTCAAAATATACCTTCCATAAATATTTTATATTAATGTAAAAACAATTCATGTCGTGTTTCGTAAATAAGATCGCCCGTTGATAAATTGTTTATTAAAATTACACTTCGATAACACCTTAACCATTGCGAAACTGCCAGAGCTTTTAAATTTTGCAACGATTACATAAGTAAGCGAAAAGAATCATATAAAAAGTTGATGATGAACTCATTACCCTAATACCGTACACTTGACTCTCCGAAGCAACAGGTACTTTGAATGACATCCCCTCCAGCTCGAGTGGTGCGTTGTTGAAATATAAGAATGTAATAATAGGACTTTTTCCGAAAAGGGCTACAAACAGAATACTATTCCGTAGTATAAAAACATATCAAATTGTTTGAAATTTTAAGTTTTTAGGCGGGACAACTATTGAATTTATTAAAAAAATTTAAATGTGATTAAATGTTTTGTTCATTATAAAATTATCGATCAATTTATATAAAAATGAATTAAAAAGGAAGTATTTTGAATATTCTTTTATTCTAACCCATTTATGGTTTTTTAATGTACAAATAATCTGACAGGAGGTAGATTTTGTGTTATGTTTTTCATTACAAATTTTCATCTATTTCGCTTAAAGTGTGAACTTATTTACTCGAATTATTAGGTTTGAATTTATATCAAAAGGTTCAAAAATTACTTATTTCTTTGACTAATTATATACTAGTGGCAAATCAATACTTTAGGTTGATATGCCCTCGTTGTAAGTATTGACAAGTTAAATTTTAACATTTAGTGAAAATTTTATATAGATCGTTAGACAAGATATTTTAAATATGTTGGTTCAAGCCGATTAGAAAATTAATTGCCGAATTTATGGAAATATAATACATCTTTATCCCCTCAGAAAAAGCACCATTACGATCAGGTATATAAATAAAATTAAACGAAAAAACATTAGAATTGAACATACATGCAAAATAACATCATGTTATTTTGATAAGACGAATATTATGTTCATTAAACGATGATGTATTTGTTCTGTATGGGCATACAGAAAAAGTTATTTTCATTACACCTAAGACCTAATAAACGTTTAAATCTTGTTTTATATTCTATTTGATCAATATTGATATTAATTCTATTATGTTTAGTGATCTGATTGACCAAATTACTTCTTTCAAGTAATTAATCTTTTTACGTGAGGTCCACGACCTTCGGCTGGGTGGGTTCGCATCCCGCTCATGGCACTGACTTTTTCATTTCAACCAATACCTTATATACAAAGATTAATTAATTGAAAGAGGTTCGTGGTCATTTGTCGCCGAGAATCGAATCCTGATTGCAGGACATTTGAAAATGGCAAAAAGAGGGAAAATTCGAACGGTTGTAGGTTGAGATGGAGTGTTGGAGTCCAACAGGAAGTCACGATAGCTCAAGTGGTTAGAGCAGCAGCGTATTGAGCCGAAGTGCTTCGAATCCCGCTCGTGACACTAACTTTTTTATTTGAACAAATACCTTACATAAAAAGATTGATTAATTGAAAGAAGCTATTTGGTCAATCAGACCACAAAATATAATGGAATTAACCAGTTACCAAAATAACTAAACACTTATAAACAATATTGTATCTATTGGTGAAAAAAAATTGTAAAATAATAATCTGGATCTCGGTAAAATCTGGAAGAAAATACATTCAATGGTGTCACAGTTCAATGTGTTCAATATTTGAAACCATTTAATAAAAATTTAATGATGACCTTAAAATACCTTGAAAGCCTGTCAAACAATCGAATTTTTTTTTTCCAAATCATACCTAGATGCAGATTGTTCGTAGGTAAAAAGTAGTCTATACATCTAACAAATTAAACAATAATATTGCACTTAGTTTACAAACTTTGACATTTTAAAATATCAATTCCCCTGATTTTCACAAATGAACAAGTCTCTTTGATAATAATGTATTTTTTTACCAAGCAGAAAGAAGTTGAATAATGCAATTTTGTTTGAAGTGTAGTGCAAAGTAGTAACATTTCTGAAAGATTTCATTTTGTTGCCCTGCGCTACATGAGTTCTTTTTTAGAGTCGCTAATAAAAGGAAGTTTATCATTAGATAAAACTAATTCATAAAATAAATTACTAATACCTTTTATTATAATTCAAAAATAAAATAACTCCTCAATATTTACAAAAGTACATGCAAATAACACACTGCGATGAAAATAGTTCCAACGAGTAACTAGTGTCAAAGTATTCCATGCCCAATAGAGTCAAATAAGTTATTAGGAAAGAAACAATAAAGAACAAGAGGACAGAATTATTCGGAAATCGTGAGATGCGGTCAGATGTGATGTAGGTTTCAGAAAAACATTTTCTTTATCGTGCTCACTTTTCGATCTTTAGATCATCTTCAGGGCATGGGATTTACAAACATTGTTTAAATTTAATATTTTTAAATGATCTAAAATATTCTTTATATTCAATCAAAGTATTTCTACTCACTCAAAGTGTTTGTTCTCTGTGTAATTGTGCCATTCTTGCGTGTTGTGTACGTACTTTGTTTGAATATAAAAAATATTTTTTTTGCATTGTATAAATTCACTTTTTTTCACATCCTACATGTATTTGTTAAATTTAAATAATGTTTGTAAATCTCAGGCCCCTTGGAAATATCAATAAAGAAACGTTGGCACGATAAAGAAAATGTTTTTCTGAAACCTACATCAAACCAGACCTCATCTCACGATTTCCGAATAATCATCGACTAACGGTCACTAATCACCACACACTTAAACATAATATTCAATTAATTAAGGTTTTAAGTTAAGATAAAAAATTTAGTGTTACTAGCGGGATTCGAGCCCACGACCTTCGGCTAAATACGCCGCTACTCTACCACTTGAGGTATGGTGACTTCGATTCGAGAACATTCGAGAGGTGAGGTTGAGATGGGAAGTTAGTTTCGAAGTCAAGATAGCTCAAGTGGTAGAGTAGCGATCCACACGGACACTAACTTCCCATCTCAACCCCACCTTTTTAATTTTCCCTCCTTTTTGTCATTTTTCCATCCCGCTCGTGACACTGACTTTTTTATCTCAACTTAAAACCTCAATTAAATGAATGTTATTAATTGGTCAAACGGACCTTGAAAAATAGAGAACTTAAACATAATATTAAAACACTGTATGCAATAGTTCTATTATTACTATGTTCGCGTTACCTTATTGTTGCTTAATTAATGTTCCTGTTAATATCATTAAAAAAATGAGGCCAATTATGTAGTTTTGAAAAAAATGATAATACCGTAACACCAGAATTTACAAATAGTTTTGGTCAAAACTGTGTGTGGAAGCACATTTTCTAAGGTGAAGTATATACAATACACACATATATGTGTAATTAACTGAGTTGCTATTAAAAATATACATAATAAAGTTAGCAACAATGCCCGCAAAACGTAATTTGGACTATGATTGGGCCATTAACCAAAATATTTCCCAACCAGTGGACAAGGCTACTAATATATTTTGTATTTTATTGTATAATAATAAGTGTATATTAAAAATTAGGGATAAGGCCCATTTGGAAATAAAAAAGGCTTAGCCCTTTCGACGAAGGAATTGATTGTTTTCTTATTAATTGGCCTAATCACTGGTTTTTAATGTAGAATTATTGAAGCGTGATATTAATTATATTTAATTAAATTAATTATCAGAAATAATTTTTATTGCGGCGTATTATAATACTAAAGGAAATTAACTCAAAATGTACAAATTATGATTATTGTTTAGCGTAAACATTTTTATCATAATTAAAAATAATAATCCAGTAGGAAAAATTATACAGTAAAACAGAAGAAATTAAAATTGTATTTTATTTTTAAACACTTTAAAATTTTCAGACGTAAATTTGTGGATTTTTATTTGGGAAGAAATTATTTTGTCTTGAAAATCTTTTCGATAAAAATTAGGGGATTCCACCCTCTGAACACTTCTCTTGACAACCGTAGGTGCTCGGCGGTAGCTCACCGCTCCCTTTTTTCATTGCTAACTGTTACGAAAAAGCTAGCGGGCGCTATCGTTGTGGGCCTGGTTGTTGGCGAGCCCCCGTTAACTTTTGTATTGTCGTTTTCTTTAAATAAGTCAAAAAGAACTCCAAATAACCAAATAAATAGACTCCAAAACTTCCGCGCTTCTCTCTCTCTCTCTCTCTCTCTCTCTCTCTCTCTCTCTCTCTCTCTTTTTCCAGCATTGCTATAAAAAATTACATGTACACTACTGCCACGCTTTGTTGAAAACAACATTTTTTGTGCATTTTTCTTTTACTTCTCATTCTATTTTAATGCCAACCTATGTCGTACACTTCGACAGGGCCAGATTACCATATTTCTATTGCATTCTATAAAAAAAGTGCTGTAAAATTATATACTCACATATTTATTTAGAAATCGTGAGATGCGGTCAGGTGTGATGTAGGTTTCAGAAAAACATTTTCTTTATCGTGCCAACGTTTCGATCTTTATTGAGATCATCTTCAGGGCCTGGGATTTACAAACATTGTTTACATATAACAATTACATTTTGGATGTGGAAAAGTGAATTTATACAATGAAAAATATATTTATTCAATTAAAGAATTTCTACTCACTCACAGTGTTTGTCTTCTGTGTAATTGGGCCATTCTTGCGTGTCGTGTCGAGAGTGCCAGTGAGATTTTGGTATTTTGTGTTTATATACGTTGGATTTTGAAGGGGTGGGGAAGGATGTCGGAATAGAAAAGATATTTTTGTATAAGGCGTTGGTTTCTTTGAGGTTTTAAAGAACCGACGAAGGGAAACAATGTGTTGGTAATGGTTCGGCCAGATTATCCAGACTAATCACCACACATTTCTATACTCACATAGCTGATTTAAGCAAGTAGAAAGGCGAAATAAAAATATTAAAAAACGGAAAATATCAAGTTTCAAATTTTTTTTGGCTATATCAGGGCCCATTCTAAAGAAAACCGGATACGGGGTCCTATATTGGAGGGTAGAATCTCACCAAAAAGATTTGAACCAAATCCGTGACTCCCCGCCCCGGTACATAATGTATAGCCATGCGTAAGTACTTTTAGGATTTGTCTCCCTATAATATTAATAAGCGTGAGAGAGAGAAGGGCCTTCCAATTGTAATGCTATAGAAATATAGATACGGTGAACGTAACGTTTTATCCATTTACCTTTTAGTAGTCAATTGGCCAAGTTTCTCCTTTCAGTTAATTATTCTTTTTATGTAAGGTCCTTGAATATGACAAAAAGAGGGAAAATTTTCACGGTTGTACGTTGAGATGGAGAGTTGGTGTCCGAGAGGATCGAAGTGGTAGAGCAGCGGCGTGTTTAGCTGAAGGACGTAGGTTCGATTCCCGCTCGTGGCACTGACTTTTCTGTCTCAACCAGGATCTTACATAAAAAGAATAATTAATTGAAAGGATTGACGTTTTATTATAATTTTTCACTTCTCTCACTATTTTCTCATGTTAATGTTTACCCTTTAGGAAACCATTATACATCGTTGGAAAGAGGAAAGGTTTTTCTACAAAACACGCTAAATACGATACAAAACATTCAACAGAGAAAACTAAACTTTAAAAATTTTCTTAAAGGAAAGAAGATATTAGGATAATTATGTGCTGATAAGTTTAATAACAAAAGCAAAATAGATTAAACTAACTAAATAAAATAAGAAGAGGAAAAATTCACAGAAAATTAACAATCTCAGCGTTGAATTGTACAGGAGGTAATCACAACGCTACACCCTGGGACTTATTTATATTGAGAGAATTTTACTGTTTTGTGAGGTTGTCTATCCTTTGACCGTAACTCCACTCCAGCGAACATAGACATAACTACAGATGAAATATTTTCAAATTTTGAGGAATTAAAGCCTTCGCAAAACCTTCCATATTTTTATGCTATTTAATGCTATGCTTAAGAGTTAATATTTTCTAATAACATCATTGTACTAGTTCTTGATTTTTTATGTTGGTAATTTCAATCTATCTACAATGTCACTTGTTAAACTTGAAACATTAAAAAATCCAAGATTTACGTTCTGCAGAGCGATAGTATTTTCCAATGAGAAAAAACGGTCCCTCCATCCGAGAATAAGGGCAGATTTTTATATTAAATACCTCCCGTAGGATTTCTGATACAATGCCGGGAAATAGCATTGTACGGTGAAAAAGTTGGTCCCTCACCTGCGATGTACCCTCCCACGGGCCCTCTAACAAGGGCTGCATTCAGATTTATTCCGGCCGAACGGTAAATTCACGTAAAAAGTGGGTCAGTTGCATCCGCCTAGCGCCAACTTTATTTATATCGGTCATTAAGCACGCAAACCGACAATTATCGACAGCGGGAAATATTTCTGTTCTTAGGGTTAACGAATATTTATTTCAAACGCTTGCCCCGTGTATAATTTTTGATATTTCTTAATAATGTCTAATCTCTTTATCATATTATTTTAATTAACTCAAATTGTGAGAGGTTAACGTGTGTGATGATTAGTGACCGTTAATCGATAATTATTCAGAAATCGTGAGATGCGGTCTGGTGTGATGTAGGTTTCAGAAAAACATTTTCTTTATCGTGCCAACGTTTAGAGTGCCCTCAACACGACACGCAAGAATGGCACAATTACACAGAAGACAAACACTTTGAGCTCTGAAGATGATCTCAATAAAGAACGAAACGTTGGCACGATAAAGAAAATATTTTCTGAACCTACATCACACCAGACCGCATCTCCCGATTTCTGAATAATCATCGACTAACGGTCACTAATCACCACACACGTTAACAATAGCCTTTATTAATTTCCTAGTCGTTGTGCATTTGATGTTTATTTATTTGTAGGTTTTTCACTATCTCCAATTGTTCATTAGTTTTGTACTTTAAGGTGCATGCTAAACATCTTCTACATTGTTTAGGGTTTCGTCTTAGGTAAAACCTACCTTTCCAAAACCTACGTCACACCAGACCGCATCTCACGATCTCCAAATAATCGTTAAAAGTAAAGTGAATATTGATTTCGAATTTCATTTGAACTTAACTTTATCTAATAAATGTGTAGTCGGTTCCTCATTACACTGTGTTCTAGATAAATAAACTTGCGTCTAATTATGCTATCATTTTCTTGCAAAGAAAAATTGCCTAATTGGAAACAATACGGAGGAAACAATACAATAAAAAATCACACTAATTCTGTGAGCTCAATTACATCTAAACTCACAGGAAAAATTGAGTTTAAGCCTAAAAGAGATAGGGTGCTTGTATTCTCCATGATTTCACCTTTTCAAAGAATATATTAGTAAATCAGGCATTTAATATCATGCCTATACACCCAAATGTGAGCAAGGACAGAAAATGATTGTACTTTTGCCTTCAGCTTAAACCCCGGAAGAGATCAAGGAAGATCTTTCTTGAAGTTCACCAGTAAATACAATAACCCCTCAGCAAAGTTGCCTGTTTTTGTGATAACATTCGCAAATGGAATCACAGTTAGGGAAATCCTAACCATCAGAGCTGTTGCGTATTGTAGAGTCTCCTAGCAAAAATACAAGAGTAAAAATCTCGTAATCAGGTGTTATCGTTGCCAAAGCATAGGGCACTTAGCTGTACACTGTCATTGTAATACTAATTGTTGCTAACAATTACGAAACCAATGACTGTCCTAATAAAGAATCAAAGACCCAATTAACATGCGCTAACTGCGGTGGGGGTCATAAGGCGTCTGACATTGAGTGCCACATTCTAATAGCTGCTGCAAACAAGAAAAGATACAGTCACCAAACTTCACCACCTGTGAACTTCACCAGAAATGACGAATAAAAGGCATTTTCCTCCCCTTCACCATAGTACCCATAGTACTTCCAGAGGCTCTGGTAACGTTTCTAACAGCGAAAAGCATCGACCAACTAGGAGCAACCCAGCCGATGAAGTCTGTATAATATCAGCAATTTACAAGCTCTTTATAAATTCCTTTGATATTAAAACAAAATATTAAAAATTAAAGACACCCTATCCAAATTAAATGGTGTATTCAAAGGTTTTAACGTGTTGAATGTCTTTTGTTTGAATATTTCTTCAAACAATAATATCATCAGTACGGTATGTCAGATACGCATCTTGTGTGCACAAAGTGAGCATATAAGCTGAGAGAGACAGGCACACATACCATTTACTTAAAATGACGAAACGCTCCACCAAAGACCGTCGGTGATAAACAACGATACTAACAACGGAAAATGGATATATTCCCAAAACCTAGAGATGATTGTTTAAAGATCGTGAGATGCGTTCTGTATGATATAGGTCTGAAAAAGATTTCTTTATCATGCCTATCGAATATGAAGATAATATACTCAATTAATTATACACAATGTTTTCGAAATGAAAAATTTGTGTCACAGGCGGGATTCGAACCCACGACATTCGGCTCAATACGCCGCTGCTCTACCACTTTAGCTACCGTGACTTCGATCGCCCATGCCACAAACTTTTCATTTCGACTCCCAGGTTTTATTCTAATTTTAAGCACATCGCGGCTTCTTATAGAAACACTTTTTATTAACGATTGTACTAGATTAGCGGGACTGTGTACGATTCACAGGTGTGATTCTAGATTAATACTAAATTTTTAATTATTTTATCAGCTTCTATTAAATATATAAATACTCAATTAATTATACACAATTTT
The DNA here is from genome assembly GCF_000648675.2 of Cimex lectularius. Taxonomy (NCBI): domain Eukaryota; kingdom Metazoa; phylum Arthropoda; class Insecta; order Hemiptera; family Cimicidae; genus Cimex; species Cimex lectularius. The sequence continues at coordinate 157,514 of NW_019392651.1, forward strand.
TTCGAAATAAAAAATTTGTGTCACAGGCGGGATTCGAACCCACGACTTTCGGCTCAATACGCCGCTGCTCTACTACTTGAGCTACCGTGACTTTTATCGCCCATGTCACAAACCTCTCATTTCGACTCCCCGATTTTATTCTAGTTGTAAGCAAATCGCGGCTTCATATAGGCTTCATTGACGTTTGTGTCATGGGCGATCGAATTCACGTTAGGTCAAGTGGTAGAGCAGCGGCGTATTGAGCCGAAAGTCGGGGGTTCGAATCCCGAGCCTGGGACACAAATTTTTCATTTCGAAAAAATTGTGTATAATTAATTGAGTATTTATATATTTAATAGAAGCTGATAAAATAATTAAAAATGAAGATAATGTGTTTGGAGGCACCGGTAATAAAAATCATAGATAACAGTTTGAGTAAATGTCCAAAAACTTGTATTTTGTATTATAGTGTTATATTGGCATTTATGACAAGTTGTACCTATATTAGTTATGTTTTGTTCAAACTATAATGCCGTAATTATTGCTAGCTTCATCTCACATTTCTCAATCAGTATTGGTTTTTTTTCTTTTATAAAAGGTTTTAACATTATTAACGTAGTTTTTATTCTTTTGTTTTACGAGGGTTCGCAACAGCAGAGGTTATATCAACCCTCAGGATGCCGGCGTTTAAAAAAAAAGCCCATTTGTAAGTATGTCGGGTTCGAATGCAGGGCCGCTGGATTCGAACACGGGACCTTCACCTTACAGTGATGAGCGCCGTGTCAACGCCTGAACCGTTGCGGCCCCGACGACCTCTTTTTAATGTAGTTAAAATGCCTTTATGTGTGCCGTCATGTTCGCCCGATCAAAATATCCTTACCTAAATACATTTACGACAAGGGGGTCAGATCACAATATAATACTTCTCAATATCGTGTTAAAAAATAAAACTTGAGGGGAATTTGGCCTAGTAGGACGAGGACCAGACATTCTAACGATCTATAGATCAACGCCGATTCCCTTTCACATTCGTTTGAATCAACAAAATGTATCTTTTTTTGCAATAATCCAAAATTATCTCATTTCTGAAAAACTGAAAAAACATTTTCATTTTATTGTAATCATTAAATTGTGTGACTAATAAGTTTTTATTTCAAATAAAATGTTATTATAAAATATAATATTAAATAATGTATTACTAAATAATATACTTGCAATTGTACAGCCAAATATGTCGGTTTTTGTTTGAATAACAATGCAATCTATGTGCCAAGGCCGATTATACACAGTTGAGTAAATGGAAGGATGTGAAAGAAGTTATTTGATAAAAAAAATGTTTACTTCTAGTGTTCAAGCGGGAGAAGTGTTGTTAATTCAATCCCTGGATGATGGTGAAGGATGCCTGGTAATCAAACCAGTGTCTCTCCCTTTCGCCGTTTCGCATCTCCGCCCTCTTCATTCTGCTGAGTAATTTAACAACGCTAGCCCCCGAATACTTAATTTAATTCCGCGGACATGGCATTTTTTTTTTTGTTCTAGTTGTTGTGTTTTGCCGGTCTTTCATCCAATTCTTGTTACCAGGGCTGGCTTTGAAACCTTTGTTCGCAAAAACGAGCTTTTTTCCGTCACCCTCCTCCCCTTTCACCCTCGCTAAATCAAATCCTAAGCCCGGAAACGCAAACGCTCTTTAATAAATATTAAAAAAACATGTATACATAGAAAAAAGAACGAGAGAGAAAAATCGGTCCGTTAAAATACTGCTTGAAGTGTACCGTTCAGGGCAAAACAAAAGCATTTCACAAACTCTCGCACAAATAAAAATTTACCTGCAAATGCAAATAATAAATCTATAACAGCCATTAGCAGACAGCAATGTATAAATATAATTTTTAAAAGTTGTGTATATGTGTTTTACGGGGGTTGGAGATTAGGTAAACCAACCTCCGGAATTCCGATAATTTTAACCGTTGCGGCCACTACTGCACCAAAAATGGTGTCTAGTTTAAAATCTGTATTACCATGTGTTGAACTTACAAGGGGATGACTAAGTTGGAAAGTCGCGGCTTTGGACCAAACTTTTTGTCGATTCTGCTGTCCAAAATATTGGACCTGTATCCGACACTTCTTGTGAATAGGCTTGGGTTTCGCCAATTATTTGCTCATTTTTTTTGTCGAAAATTGACATTTAAAAAATATAAGTGTTAAGTAAATTTAATTAGAATAGAATAAATTTTTATTTCTGCATGTGCACAACAATATATACAATATTTTTAGAATGTAGGGAAAGTGAAATTTCACTTTGGCTTCCTACTATTTACACTAATCATTTTTTTATACAAATCGGTAAAAGAAATACCATAACAGTTTGTGAGGAAAAAATTTATGTTAAAAAAAAACCACAAGCAGAGGGGTAAATTTAATTAAATGAGCATAAATCGTTATTCATAGCTTTAAAAAAATGTTATTCTTGGTGTAATAATTTCATGTTGGTTAACATAAAAAAATTGTTCTTCGTCGCAGTATATTCTAATTTGGTATCATTTAAGAAGGGAAATCAACAAAATACTGTTTTTTTGTATTTCGCCAATTCGCCAATTATTCCCCAATTTTTTTCTTTTTGTCGAAAATTGGCATCTAAAAAATATAAGTGTTAAGTAAATTTAATTAAATGAACATTAATCGTTATTCATAGAAAAAATATTATTCTTGGTGTAATAATTTCATGTTGGTTAACATAAAAAAATTGTTCTTCGACGCAGTATGTTCTAATTTGGTATGATTTAAAAAGGGAAATCAACAAAATACTGTTTTTTGTATGTCGCCAATACGCCATTTTTTCTTTTTATCGAAAATTGACATTTAAAAAAAAAAGGGTTAAGTAAATTTAATTAAATGAGCATAAATCGTTATTCACAGCTGTAAACAAAAATATTATTCTTGGTGTAATAATTTCATGTTGGTTAACACAAAAAAAATTGTTTTTCTACGCAGTGATTATGCCCTAAAAAGGTAAGTCAACAAAATACTGTTTTTTGTTTGCATATTTTAATGAACATCCTGTAAGCAAAGTAAATCAGAAAATGGTCAAAACTTGAGTTTGACCTCAAAGTCGAGATTCTAGCGATATAAACCCAAAGATATTTACGCGGAAATTGGTGTCAATTAACTATTTACTGATAATTTTAACGGCCACTCCTAAGTGCAAGCGCTAACACAATTTTCCCCAAAACATAAAAGACCGAACTTAATGGTTAATAATTCGTTCTAAAGAAATTGCCATGTGCATTTTATAACTTTAAAAACATTAAAATAAGACTATTTTCTATTTAAACAAACGAGGTAAATTTCTAACAAATAATTTTCCTCTTTTGTGAATTTTCTTACAGAAATATTTTATATACGATTATAGTATATACGTCTATAAAGTGGTGAATTACAGCCGTTTCAATCAGATATTCCGATAACGACTTTTAAAACTCGGAAAAATTTTATGAGTCAAAAGAACGATCAAATTTAAATTTAAAAAAATGTATATTTAGCGGTTTCTAGTTTCACGAAAAATAAAATTATTGCCTAATTTACTTGAGAAATATTTGGTTATTAATTCTTTTGTTATTCATAAACTTTGATAACTTTTTCTATGTTTTTATCGCAATCTATATTAAAAATATTGTACAATGATACATTAACATAGTTGATTTGAGTAATAGAATAGGGAAATAAAAATATTAATAAACTGAAAATTTTAATTAATTTTTTTTGACAAAGCCAGGGAGTTTTCAGAAGAAGTGGCGGTCCAACCTGGTCTCTCCCTGTTAAGGTGTTGACTATATAAACGTGTAGTTAGTTGATGATGGATAAAGATTTGTTGATCCGTGAACACTGTGGGTGAACATAAAATAAAGCATGTTACACATAAAAAATATTAGTCTAAACACTATGGTTAAGGAAAGAAATTTCTATGTTTAAATGGTACTCCAAACCACCTTCTCCTTGCTGGTGTTCCGCAGGGCAGTGTTCTGGCGCCCGTACTGTATAAATTGCACACAGCAGACCTCCCATCCCATCCTCAAACTACCACCCTAACCTTTGCAGACGATACAGCGATCCTTTCAAGCAATTCTGATCCAGTCGTTTCCACTCGAAACCTTCAAGAACACCTCACACTACTGGAATCATGGTGTAAAAAAAAGACTAAAGTTCAACCCAGAAAAATCCACCCACAAACTTTCACGCTCCGCAAAAAGATCCCTTCTCCAGTCTACTTCAATCAAATACCCCTCCCAACTGCGGACAAGGTGCACTACATAGGTCTATACATTGACAAACATCTGACGTCCATTCCCCACACACGACTGAAACCACAAGAAGTTATGAAACGTTACAGAGAACTTTCACGACTTCTTAACAGACGTTCTAACCTACCTCTCTTAAACAAAAGACCACTTTATAACACACGAGTGAAGCCGATATGGACTTATGGACTGGAAGTGTGGGATTCAGCCAAACATTCCAACATCCTACGCATCCAAAGAGCCCAATCCATAATACTCAGAAAAATCCTTAATGCTCCCTTTTATGTGTCCAACAAAACTACCCATATAGACCTAAATATTCCTTTTGTCTAAGATGTCCATGTAATCCACTTCCGTTACCAAAAATTTTACACAAACCTCCCAACCACTATAAATCCTCAAATTCAAATCCTCTCATTCCGACGAATTCCTTCCAATCCTCTTTGCCGATCTTCTATCCAGTGACAACAACACATGACAACTTCTATCAACGTAGCGCTGAGAGTACAAATATGACAGTAAAGAATGTAGGAAACTATAACCTCAACAAAAATTGGAAACACAGGAGGATCAAACACATTTTAGTATGACTGCTTTGCATATTTATTCACTGTGATATTATTTATTAAATTATTTATTAAATTGTTTATTAAGTTGTTTATTAGATTGTTTATTAAATTATTTGTTAAGTTATTTATTAGATTATTTATTGAATTGTTTGTTAGGTTGTTTATTAAATTATTTATTAAATTGTTAATTTTACTGTTTATATAAGTATTTATTTACCAAATTAGTAAATGTCAGACTATGTATTGTACAAGTCTATTCAATGATTTTAACTTATTAGTAATTATTTATTACCTTGCTTATTTATTAACTTATTTATGAAATTAGCTAATATCAAAGAAATGTGTTGTTTATCAAACTTATATATTGTGCATATGTAGTCAATGACTTATGATTTGTAATTTATAATATATGTAATTATTTGTAACTTCCATATTTATGAATGTATTCTCTCTGCAAGTGGTTCTTAGTATAATTTTCACCACTGTTCTAATTTCTCTTGGCAAAATCAACAAATATTGTAAATATACATAAGCCCTCTGCCACAAGGATGTATAATGTCCTAGACATTTCCCCTTGTAGTCACTTTGTACAAAATGTATGTAAAAATAATAGTACATAAAAATCAATCAATCAATCAGTGACAACAATTGAATAAAGAATACCAGTGAGTACCAAAATGAAGGTAGTTTTAATATACAATAAAAGTAATTAAAAAAATAAATAAATGGTACTGAAATCAGCGAATGTAGACACGGAGTAAAGTGTTTAAGTTTTTATTATTTTTATTTACTAACTCACTGGATTTGATTGATTTTTTTAGATCAGGTGTCAATTTTTTGTTTAAGAAAACTCTCTCAGAAACTCTACTTTTGAACATGAAACAAAAATTTGTATATTTTTGCTTAATTAACAAAATATTAAAACATATGAACAGTCTTACATTATTCGATTAGTTTAATATTCTGTTATCTTATTATTTTTATATTCCATAAAGGAAATTGTACTTTAGTTAATTTCCCCTTTGATTCTTTATATTTTTACATGTATTTTTTGTGTGCTGTGAGTTTTTATTTGTAATTTAATCTCTTATACATTCGTAATTTATTATATTTACTATGTTTGTTCCTTTTCCTCGCTTAAAAAGTAAAGTGAAGGCAAAGGGATTCTGTTTACTTTTTCGAGAAATATCCTGATTCAATTAAAGCCCTTTAATCTTTTCCAGTTTTATGATACATCTGAATAATCACAACTTTAAATACTTAAGTGTGTTTTAAATAAATCCTTTTTTTATTTTCCTAAATGTCTATATTGTTTTGTTGATTAAAAATATAAAAGTTTTTCTTTGTTGCCAACATGTGTTTGAAAGAACTTTATAAAGAAATACTTTTGTATATATCAAGTTTCTAAAAATGACAGCAGAACAGTTCACTTTTCCGAGGTATAACTTCATTCAGTTAACCCTTTTAATACGTTTTCATTGGCAAAGCTGTGAAATCTGGCAATTAGGGTAACAAATTTAATTGTACATTTGAAATATGTTTGGACATTTTTCCCAAAAGGAAAAAAGATACTGCCTCACAGATAAGCGAAATTGGAAAATAATTGACTGTTTTGCCATTCTCCTGAATTTTTACATTTCCTAATTAATGTTATCGATTAAAAAAAAAAATGAAGTTTTTCTTATCTTGTTATATTTTCTTTATCTTTATATTAATGTGAATGTTGTTTAATTAAGTTTTTCTTTTCAATAAACAATTCATTACTTATATTAAACTCTCGTGGTTTTATTTAACTGAAATATTAGCATTTAAGAGGAGGCGGTCGTTAATTTAATTGGTATTTGTAAGTTTGGCCTTGAATTTTGCATGGCAAGCCCCAGATTTGATGATCCCCGATCCAATTTAAGACCACTTAGATGCCCTGAGGGATACCATTTAAATTGCAGACGAAGGGGACGCGGTGTATCATTAGATAAGATGAAGAGAGCGACACTCAATTTACATAACGCCTTTCATTAGAGTAAGTGGGAGTAGAAGATTCTTAGTTCTTCATCTTGGGGTAATTTTGAGTTTCGGTTTATTTGGACATCGATCAACCACAAAACTCTGAAAGATTTCGCCTATTAAAGCATTGTCCTACCTGAATTCTGAGAACCAATATTATCATTTTATACATATTAAATGACGCATTTCTATTAAAATCTTTTACTGATAAATAAAACGCGTACATCAGTTCACCATCATCATACAGTCGTTAAAAGTGTAGTTTTAGCTAAGTGGCAAAAACATCGTTTTAGTCCTCTTTATCACAATCATTTGAGCTGGTTGTGATGTGTGAACAAGTGTTTTTAGTTTTTTTATTCAACAGTATAGATAAATACTAATTTGATTTTAAGAACTGGATAGATATACATTATTCAATAATAGGTTAACAAATAATTTTAATTGATAATTTTAGCGACCCGAGCATGGTTTTAATCAAGAGATAGTAAGTAAATCGAACAGACAAGGAATTTTTCTTACCTGAAAACGCAAGGTTTTCATAAATTCAAATATCTGACGGAAAATCAATAAAAACGCACATATATCACTGTTCCATTTCCGACATTGTAGTTTGTAAAAATTGAACATTGTTATTACCACGTTTGTACACAGAAGGAGTGCAATCGAGAGATAAATTACGTAAAAAATAAACAGTAAAAAACAACTAATAATTTGTGATGCGTTTATAAATGCAGTTTCGTATGTCTAATTCTGGAGGGGCCTGTACATTTACAGGTCTTACTTTAATTTCGTAACTTTGAACCGATCCCCCTACTTAAAACATATGTAAATTGCTAAAATTAATTAAAAGTGTTCAGAAATGTTTAGTCAGAAATGGCGAGGATAATATATTTCATTAATGTTCTTCAATGTTAGGCATTTTATTTTTTTCGATTAATTATGTTACAATTACAAATGAACTTACTTACTATTCTCAACGGTAGGAAAAATTACGAGATCCGTAATTACAACAATAATAGGATTGATTGTGAACAATGTAGAAAAAAAGCGTCTGCAATCAAACTACAAAACTAATGGATGGGATAAAATATTATAAGCAAATGAAGTATTTTATTTGGAAAAATACAAGGAAGCCATAAAAATTCGGTAATACGGGTTAGGAAAATGATTAATGTTATTACTGAACGATGAACTTAGATCTATACTCAATGGCAAATATTTTTATTGGCATATTGAATTATTCTGTTGGAATACATGCCTCTTAAAAAATAAGAAATATGTGATCATAAAAAGAAACATTTATACAATTTCATATTAGCATGCCCACAACTAAGTGACTTAAGTATTATAAACATATTCCTTTTTTACAAAAGAAAAATTGTGATCATTTCACCTCTTCAGCTAGTACATGCAATAACAATTAGTTACATAAAAAATTTACACCGTAGCAGGACTGACAATCATGGACAAAAGTAAGATTGCATTTCGAACAGGAAATTCATCGACAACCATGGCTACACCCATCCTCCTCGGGTAGAGAAAGACCAAAGGGTGAATTTTTTCCCAGCAACGGCTTATTCGGGACAAAACCATGGAATTTTTTCATTACGACCCGGATCTTTTGTCCCTTCTTTTTGATTCCTGACCATTATTGCGTCTCGTTTCGTTCCGATCCGGGAACGCTGGAAAATAGAGAGATTTCCTGTTAAACGCGGACGACCGACCTGGTTGTCAACCACTTTCACATTACACAACATTGATGAGCTTTAAATTTTATCTTTCATGTCACATCGAATATACATTACATATTGGACATTTTGGATGTAGAATGGCTGACAATCTAAATTTAAACTACTTTTTTCGATAAAAATGCAACAATACGTTATGTGGAACCCTTGTGCTGTTTTCATAAGTTAAGG
>NW_019392651.1:166330-312655 GCF_000648675.2 Cimex lectularius
TTTGAAAAATGGCAAAAGGAGGGAAAACTCATAAGGTGGGGTTGAGATGGGGAGTTGATGTCCGAGTGGATCGAGGTCACGATAGCTCAGGTGGTAGAACAGCGGCGTATCAAGCCGAAGGTCGTGGGTTCGAATCCCTCTCGTGCCATTAACTTTTTTTCATCTCAACTAAAAACCTTAATTAATTGAAAGGTCGAAACGTTGGCACGATAAAGAAAATGTTTTTCTGAAACCTACATCATCAGTATTATATATATATATATATTCAATTATTGTTAGCAAATAAGTTTTACATTTATATGGAATTTAATTTTATGCCTCAGAAAATAATTAATGGTAAATTGTCCGTTTCTACTAATTTCTTACAAATTTTTTGTTACTTTCACTAACTAAACGGCATTCTGCCTTTTCTGACGTAATAAAAATTTTACTGTTTGTTTTCTTCGTTGTTTTTATAATCTGGAAGCATAATGGAGTACTATAATTCCATTACAGTAACAAAAGGATTACTACACAAATTTTATCTAGTGAGTATATATATTTCATTATTATAAGTTTATTGTTAGAAATATGAATTATAACGTTCGTACATTCAGTTCTCCGTATAAATAAATTCTACGGCCGGGGGTTCATGCTAATTACAAAAAAACCATTCAATAAATTTGATCGTATTCAATACAGATAAAAGCCATTAAGGCAGGGAACGATCCCAGCCGTGGGATTTTAGGGCTGTTAAATCCGGCTTGAGTGGATTTCTGGCGGCTCTGCTGATTTTTGGTCCATTTCATTCAAAAATGAAACAGCTATAGACTTGTAATTCCCAAATGCACAGGAATTTTTTCTATTTATGCTGTATCGTAAATATAATTTTTTTTATTAAAAACGAAAATATTAAAAAATTCATATTAATTAGAAACGATTTTTAGTATGACAAAATAGAAATGTTACAAAAACATTTCGTAATATTTATTTTAAGATGTATGACATAAATATATTTATGAGATAATACATTGATCTGAATCCATGTTGCACCGATAGTTTTTCTTGCCTGGGGGTCAGAAGCATTTTAATGAACTGACGCTACAGGTTCGATTTTTTGTAGGTCCTTTAAAATAAAATCCACATGCTGAAGATAGGCAGATACATTTTTACTTTTTTTAAACGTACAAAAATCAGGAGTGTAGGTTATCGAATCTTGACCAATCATTCATTGTTTAAAGCATAGAAATGTGTGGTGATTAGTGACCGTTAATCGATATTTATTTAGAAATCGTGAGATGCGGTCTGGTGTGATGTAGGTTTCAGAAAAACAATTTCTTTATCGTGCCAACGTTTCGATCTTTATTGAGATCATCTTCAGGGTCTGGGATTTACAAACATTGTTTACATATTACCATTACATGCACATCCAAAATGTAATTGTAATATGTAAACAATGTTTGTAAATCCCAGGCCCTGAAGATGATGTCAATAAAGATCGAAACGTTGGCACGATAAAGAAAATGTTTTTCTGAAACCTACNTATATAATATTAATTTATATATATGTCTGTGATAGGGAGAGAAAAAACACTTTATTCTGGGACTAGAGTCACCTAAGAACAACTAAAACGTTACCAAAATTACAATTTACAAATCTTGCACTTGAATTACTAAAGGTTGCATCTTAACGTGAAGTAAGAAAAGTTAATCTAAATCACACAATATAAAAAATAGGAAAAATTATAAGGATTTAAGGAAAAATAGTAATAATAAAGGATTCTCGGTCTTTTACGAACGTAATCATATACTGTAAGCTTAAAAATTGAGAAAAGGAAGGTAATATGTTAGCTAATTTAGGAAAAGCACCTAATAATATTGTGAACTATGTTGTTGTTTGGAGGGAGTTGAGGGGTTGGTACACGCGGGATTTGAAAGTTATAAGGGTGGCAGCTTTGTGGATTAACAAAGGAAGAGGATTTCACAGATTTGTGGCTCGATGTAGAAAGAACCTCTCAAATGGAAAAGTCACTGCTTGGAAACAACTTGTAAGGAACGAGTGGAACCATCAGATGGCACTGTTGGAAAAGGAAAAGTTATGTTTTGGTAGGATTCATGTATGATCGATGGTATCTAAGTTTTTTAAAAAGCCAAGAATAATTAATATGGCGAGTTTTTGTCGGTCCATTGAGGTGTGTAGATCACTAGTAATTTTACCTTAGTCCGATTGGAGACGGGGGATGGGAATTTTCTAGATAATTGGTGATGTGGTATTGAACTAACTTTTCAAGGTGTTTGGAAAGGTTGGATAGGATTGATGTGGGTTAGGGAAGGTTGTGTAGGGAGTTTTGCTGATGGGGTGCACAAGGGCTTTTTTCAGTATTAAGGGAAAACAAAAAAACGTTTTGGAGTGAGTAGTTTGTTACGACACGACAGTTCCCCTGTCCTGTTTTGGGACTTCCCGTCCCGAAAACTAATGGAAAACTAGCATTTTCAATGTTAGGGGTCGGAAAAATTCTAATTTTTTTATTACATTTTTTTCTTCTTCTAGGAAAAAATTTAATAAAACTTAAATAGTGGCAGGACAAACCGAGATGAGAAGCAATTCGCAGCCTGCAAGATCCTGACCCGGAGGGCACTGGGTTCGAGGCTAGTGGGCTTCGGGCTCGAGATTGCAAAAAAAAAAAGCAAAACGGTCAGAAGGAGATAGACGATCGGAGTAAGAGGTGGTCTCCGCGAGGACAAGAAAATATTGAAAAAAAAAGTGTGTGTGGCCCGTGTTGGGTGTGATCTCAGTGGTGTTGATCTAAGGGTGCGGAGAGTTTCTCCAAAGAGAAGGTGCTCATCCTGGCGGACACGTCACAGCCTAAGTGTAAGAGGGATCCCGTGAGTTTGTTCCTTTCCAATTTTGTTATCAGGCCTGATAATTCGGGACTAAAAACATTAGGTGTAAGTTTCGGTCTATTATTAGTTTAATTTAAAAAGAATTTGTAAATTTAGTGATAAATAGAATAGTTGTTACTCGTATTGATTTTTTTTTTAAACCGTAGCTTAAACCTTACGTAAGATAAGTACCCTAAGATTTCTTGTGTTAACGAATTAACTCCGGTAGAATAGGAAGAAATCCATTATTTAATTTTCATATTATAACCCTGGGTGGAAGCGCCAGTTCATCAGGAAGAAGAGAAGCAAGAAGCGCTACATCGGTCTTCTGGGTTCAACACGGGAACGGTATCTGTGATTACTTTTTTTTTTGGTATTTATTTTGTGATTCCAACCCCCGGCGTATGTATGTATGGTGATTTTATACAACAACAAGGTGTACAGTCGAACAGTCAGATCTTAACAAGGAGACACTTAGCTCAGGGAACCACCTTCTATTTTGAAGTAGGAGGTTCGAGGTTCGAACGTACTGTGGGATATATATATTTTGTTTATAACTTAATTATTAGCATTTTGTCTGTCCATTTTTGTTATAATTGTTTCTCGTTTTCTTAGTTTTCTTTTCTTTTTTCCAATGGGTTTCACTATTTTTCCGAAACAAATAGTGTGGCGCCCGAATATAGTCCTGGTGCCCCAAGAAACCCCCTACTTCACTGAGCGTCAGGCGCAAGTTGCGATAACAAGTAGATATGTAGTAAGGTCCCATTTTGATAGTGCGTTAATAACATCGGTTGGGGTTAGATAAGAAAAGAAGGAATTTGATTAATTGCAGGGTGGGCCTCTTGGTAATTTTACTGATTTAGGATTGGAAGAGGAAGATCTATAGATAGCAGATACAAAATGGGAGTTAAGCTTATTGGGAGTGAATGGATAAGAAGAGGATGAGTTAGTAGGTAGTAGGTTGAGTTGTTTCGAAGGAGATTCAATTTTGATCTAACATCTTGTGTAGTGGGAAGAGCATCTTGATAATACTGCGCGTTGATATGTCGAATAGTGGAGTTTGTTTTGTTGATGAAATTTATCGCGCTTAAAGCGCCTTCTTGCAGCTTCACAATTTTATTAACGTTTTGATTTCCTGGTTCATCCAAGGAGCAGGGGCATGGCGGAGATGCCATATCAGATGTGGGGAGGTGACGGAGATTCGAGAATCATCTGAAGATGTCGAGATCCGGTGGCTAGCTAATGATGACTACTCGTTGTCCATCTTCCCATCTGCAGCCCCCTCGCCTGTCACGTATTTCGCTTTCCTGGCGGCTTTGTATTTCCGTGCCAGCTAGTACAAGTGTTTACTAGTGGTTGCCGTTTCCTTCCTGATGTAGATTGGGTGGTCTTCTATGTCATTCTATCCGATATATCACTTTGAAAAATCCCTCATTACTTTCCTGATTTTCCATCGACTGTCTTGTACACCGAAGTATGATGCGAGGGGGGGACGTTTTTTCAGGGCCTCAAACGTTTGGACGTGTCGATACCTTCGGGGCTTAGTTTCATGGCCAGCATGTGGCGAGGGATTCCTCAATACAAATCGGGATGCTTCGTATTTCGACGTTAACTGATTGCCGGTCGATGCAAGATTCAGAAATGAATAATGTAACTTTTATATGCAACATATAACTAATTCATATTTTAATTCTTATGTCACTTAGTTGTGGTGCACCTAACTACCATTAATATTTCTCTTATCCTCACATATTTCTCATTTTTAAAAGGTATGAATTTTAGACAATACTGTAATTTTAAATAAAAATCTACGTGATTGACTATAGTGCTACATTTATCATACAGGTAGTTACTATATTTTAGTTATGACATTAATAATTTGCCTTACCCGCATTATTCTGAACTTTTACGGCTTCCTTGTATTTTTTTTATATAAAATTCTTCGTATGCTTATAATATTTTGTCCCATCATTTAAAGTTTTGTAGGTTGATTGCAGATACAGTTGCAGACGTTTTTTTTTCGTTGTTCACAATCAATCCTATTTTCGTTTATTTACGGATTAGAGCGCTGTCTCGTAATTTTTGCTATCGTCGAGAGTAGGTTCATGTAATTGTAACATAATTAATCCAAAACAGTAAAATGCCTAAAATCGAAGAACATTAATGAAATATATTATACTCGCCATTGCCGACTAAACATTTCTGAACACTTTTAATTCATTTTAGCAATTTACATTTATTTTAAGTAGAGGGATCGGTTCAAAGTACAGGGACAAAGTTACGAACTTGAAGTGAAACCTGTAAATGTACAGGCTCCTCCAAAATTAGACATACGAAACTGCATTTATAAACGCATCACAAATTATTAGCTGTTTTTTGCTGTTTATTTTTCAAGTAATTTATCTATTGATTGTACTATTTCTGTGGTTTGACGAATTGTTTTGTTATGAAACAGGAAGTCGCAACAATAACGTATTATAAGTTTGCATGTTTTGTCCTAATTTTAGTATCAGTTTCTTTTTTATGGGTACAAACGTGGTAATATCAATGTTCAATGTTTAAAAATTTCACTGTCGAAAATTATATATGTTCGTTTTTGTGATTTTCTTTCAACGGTCAGATATTTGCATTTTTGAAATCATTGCGTTTTCAGGCAAGGAAAATTACTTTTCTGTTTATATTAATTACTGTTGTTATTCTGTTGATTAAAACATTAAAACATCGGGCCGGTAAAATTGTCAGCTAAAATTTATTTGTTAGCTAATTTTTGATTAATCACACATCACAACTAGCTCAAATTATTAATCCATTAAGAAAGATATAACGCTAAAACTTCTCTTAACTCTTTCGTGAACGATAAAGCAGAACAAATCGCTTGCTTAATATTAATATATTTGCTTAATATGTTTACCATTTAGCTAAAACTACACTCTTAAAAACATGATGATGGTGAATTGATATACGCATGTTTTATTTATAAACAAAAGATCAGTTTTAATAGTATTGCGTAATTTAAAATGTATAAGATGTTAATATAGGCTCGTAATAAGGATTCAGGTAGGAGAATGTTTTAATAGGCAAAATTGTTGAGAATTGTGTAGGTGATCGATGTCCAAATAAACCGAAATTCGAAATTACCCCACGATGAAGAACTAAGAATGTTCTCCCCTCAATTACTCTAATGAAATCTTTATGAAATTTAATATCGCTGTCTTAAACTAATTTACGAAATCCTTGCGTTTTCAGGTTTGGAAGATTCCTTATCAGTTTTTTTATTTATTGTCTTTTAAATGAAGGATTGCTCATGTCCCTAAAAGTATCAATTGTCATTTAATTGTTAGCTAATTATTGCATATCTATTCACGTCAAAAAAAGAAAAGTTCTTCTTAATATTTCATTAATTAAGGTTATTAGTTGAGATAAAAAAGTCAATGGCACGAGCGGGATTCGAACCCACGATCTTCGCTAGATACGCCGCTGCTCTACCACTTGAGCTATCGTGACCTCGAACTACTCGGACACTAACTTCCCATCTCAACCCCACCTTTTGAATTTTCCCTCCTTTTTGCCATTTTTCAAATGTCGTGTAATCGGATTGGATTCTTGACGACAAATGAAATGGCCACGGAGAGCTTTAGTGAAGTATACTTAATTTTAAATCATTAAATTCACTAATTTCGTGGTCCATTGACCATTTAATATATTACAATTAATTAAGGTTTTTAGTGGAGATAAAAGAGTCATCTCAACTAAAAACCTTAATTAATTGAAATATATTAATTCGTCAAGCGGACCACGAAACTAGTGTTTAATAATTAATAATATATTTATTTCCTTCCTTTCTTTTAACAAGATAAACAACCTGAACACCGATAGTTGACTACTATTAGATAATTAAAAATTGGCTATCGAAACGATTTTTTATTTACACTTAAATAAAAATATAATTTTACACTAAAATTAAAATTTGCATGAATTTGAAATTTTTTGGAAACCAAATTAAATTTTCCAGTGAATAATCACAAATGTTCAAAAATTCAAACACGTCTTTGTATCAATCACCTAACAATATACAGTGAAGCCGTTCAACCAATTAATTTAAAATATCATTAAAGTTGTCTATAAACATTTCCGTAATTATGTCACAACGTAAATTCCACAATTATCATCATAATCCCCTGTTTGTGTTCAATCCCACAAACGACCCCCAACCCGTAAATTATGTCAATATATTAACGGCCATCCTATTTCCTTATCTATGCAGTTAAGCCATCAGGTATCATTTTATTAAAGAGTATCTGTTTTTGATTGATTTATTTCCTATAGAATCGTATTATTCACCTTTTTTTTAGACGTAGATAAATCTTCCCCTTCCGGAGGAACTGGAAAATATAAATTAGAGAGAAAAGGATTTCCTTCCCTCTTCATCTGAAAAATGGTACCCAGCAGTTTGAACCTATAATTCAGCGGGAATTGGCGAAGTTTATAATTTGATATACCAATTGGAAACGGAATAGAAATCCCAATTGTGATATATAGCTCATTTCGTTTTGCAAACCTGGTTATTATTCCCCATTAAATATTACGAGTATTGTAATAAGCTGTGTTTTCGGAATAACCTCTAGTTGGAACTTCCTAACTTGCATTGCCCCATCAAATATATTTGTTCGAAAATAGGATAATATTTTGAAAAAAGTTAAATAATGCTTTTAAGTTAATTAACAAATATTAGTATTAATTTTTTTAAATGAAAAACTCCCTCTAAAATTACATTTTGTGCTGCTCCGTGTTTCTTCAGTACACCAAGGTGGTACGCACAAAACCATATTGTTCTGATAAATTTCAGGGAAATTTCTCCATTAGGAAGAAAGGTCTCGGTAGTTCTGGTGGTTCCTTCCCCCAAAAATAGGGAAGACTTTAGGGCGAAAAATCTCAGCCATGAACCTTTTCAGTATATATTTCCTTTCATTTAAAACAATAAATTGACTTGGGATTATAAGAAATAATAAATTTAGATTCTACATAAAAATTTCTCATATTAATAAATTAAAATAAAACTGTATCAAATTCGTTAGTAACCAAACGAAATATAATTATGTAAGTAAAAAAAAAAACTTTATTCAAAATAAAAAGTTTTCAATTATTTTGTTATTTATTATTATTATTATTTTTATTATTAATTTTTACGGGCGTTTTAACGGCTAAGGTCATTTCACGCCCTAATATACAAACCTTCTATCTTAGGTTAGCTATATCTCTTCTGAGTGCTATAGAGCTCTGACTCCAAACATTCACTCGTAAACTAATTTATCCTATTGCCATCCAATTTTTCTTTTTTTTTCTTTTTAAAATTCTTAATTTGGAAGGCCAAATGTATGCAAAAATCCCATTGTAAATTACATATAAAATTTATTGCTTTTTTAATAAATTAGAATTGTGAATTTTTGTTCCATAATTTAAACATTTCCCATAGGCTTGTATGGCTAATAATAATAATAATAACAATAATAATGGAGTCAGACTAACAACAGTCTCAGCAAGAGTATAGGCTCATCCTTATCTTTTTATTCTTCCATTCAAATATGATAAATAAACTAATTCTATATAACAATAATAAGAACAAAACACAATAACACTTTTTTTTTTTTTTTGAGGGAGCTATTTTTCTTATTTAAATTGCGATTTTAGGCATTACAGTTCATTACCCCGCAATTTGTATTTTCTTCCATTTCATTTTTCCCCTCCGTCAGCCTCAAAAAGTTCTGAAAAAAGAAATCTTGCAACTCTCATTCAAACATTAGCAGGCATTCAATGTTATAACAATTTGGGAAAAGGCCTAAATCACATTATAAATTCCAATAAATTTGAGAAAGCTGAAAAGTGCTCTTCGAAAGAAACACTGGGGACCCAGTAACTCCTGTAAATCACTCGAAAGGTCGAGCCTTTGCCTAAAGGGTTGTAAAGTGGGACAGTCGACCAAAATATGATTTACTGTCAAAATGATGCGATCCCACTTCGCATACATCGAGGGCAAGTTGGACGGTTGTTGCCTATTAAAAGCCTATTATGGATTAGCCTGATATGACCTATTCGCAATCTAGAGAGAATCACAAGTTCTTTTCTCTCAAGTTCCTCAGTTGGCCACTTATGTACAACTGGCTTAATTTCTTTCATACTATCTCTAAAGACATTCCATCTTGCCGCCCACTTTCGTTTGATAATGTTTTACCATAAACGACTATATCATCTGGACGGAGAGGAAATTGATTTGTTCTTTGTGGATGGTTTGCAGCGGTCCTTGCCTGTTGATCAGCTTTTTCATTTCCAGAAATGCCGACATGACTAGGAACTCAAACAAATATCACATGTTTGTTGAGTGTTCTGATTTCATAGAGATATTTGTGAATTTCTAAGATGTAAGGGTCAACCGAGAAATTATTTTTGATTGCTTCGAGACTACTTTTCGGATCAGAGCAAATAATGGCATTACAAATTCCTGGCGATTCCTTTATAATGCTCAATGATCTTCTGATTGCATGAAGTTCAGCTGTGTATACGCTAGCCTCATTCGATAGAGACCAGCTGAAGTTATACTCATCAGCAAATATTCCACACCCTACTCCATTTTCATTTTTAGACCCATCGGTATAAAAAACTTTATAATTGGGATAATTATTTAAAATTCGCTAGAATTCTGCCTTGATCATCAGAGAAGGACTTTCTCTTTTGTTCAATAAGGCCAGATCTTCGATAATTGTGGCAGTAGGTAATGACCAAGGTGGGATATCTAGCAATTTAAAACCTTCAACCGCCGGCAAGGTATTCCCTCCTAATCTCAACATTTCAGTACCGCGGATTCCCAAAGGTCTCGTCCTAGTTCTTAGGGACGAGTACATACCTTGGTGAGGGTTACGGAAAACTGAAGGAAATAGAAGATGGAAAGGCTTAGACCAAAGTCTAGCAACAAACCTAAGAATTGCTTCCTCCCTGAAAAGTTCCGGAGGAAGGACACCGGCATCATTGCAGATACTATATAAAGTGCTTGTTCTAAACGCCCCTGTTGCAATCCTGATACCTTGGTAATAAATTCTATCTAGAGGTTTTAAAGTTGATATTCGCGCTGAAGAGTAACCTGCTGCTCCGTATCGAAACTTTGCTCCTAAGTACATGCTGTATATTCTTAAAAGAATGTCTCTATTCGCTGCCCAATTGTAATTAGCGAGGAATCTCATCAGGCCTAGTATTTTCCTTCCTGAATTAGACAATTTATTTATTTATTATTATTATTGTTTTTATTATGTATGTTATTTTTTTATTATTATATTATTTATTGCTCCACATTTGAGAGTCAAGGGGAGATCATCAAGAAAGAGAGCGAACAGAACTGGACTGAGTAGACAATCCTGTCTAACACCACAATTAACCTAAAAAAAATTGAATAAATCTTCACGCTCTCGGACCTCTGATGCTGTTTGTGAGAAAAGGGGTTTTAGTATATTCACAATTTTGAAAGAGAAGCTGTAGTTACTAATTTTGAACAAAAGTCCTCTACGATCTACACTATCAAATCCGGTTTTTACATCCACGAAAAAACTAAAAACTTTTTGTTCAGGCCTGGCCAGTTTGATATTAATGATGTTTAACAGGACAAGAAGATTATCATTTTTAGAGTAACCTTTACGGAATCCCATTTGACACCCTTTCTTACTACGAAGGCATCAATGCGGGACAGGACTAGAGCAGGGAAAATTTTTCCGATCGAGTCCAGGCAAGAAATATCTCTATAATTATTTACATCATTGACGTCGCCACTTTTGAATAGGGGGAAAATGATTGTTTTCGAAAAAGATGGAGGAATGAGACCTGAGGAAAATATAGAATTAAAAAATTGCAGAAGGTTTTCATGAAAGACAGGCGGGGAATTTTTATAGAATTCGTAAGGAATGCTGTCAGGACCTGGGGATTTATTGTTTTTAAGCCTGGCAAGGATAGATTCCAGCTCTGCAGAGGTAAAGGGGGCATCCAAAATAGGGTCAACTATATGTGGTTCAGCGTAGGAGATGAAGTTTTGTTAATAATGACAAGATTCAATTCAAATTAAAATATGATTGAAAATGATATTATTTCTACAAATATGTCTCTTTGTTTTGAAAGTATTTATAGCTTGCCACAACTCTTTCAAATTTCTAGTCAATTTTATTTATTCAGCTGCTGAAAGGATGTATTATTTTTTTCTATCAGCGCAAAGTTTTCTGTAGGTTATTTATTATTATGTACAAAGATTAATGTATGCAACTCATTTATACAATGTTACGTCAACCGTACAACATAAAGTTTCCTCGGGTCTGGAGAAACTCACCTCATTTAATCGGTTTTGAAAATATGCAATAATACATAAGTTAATTAATTCTACCAGATCGACAATGTTAATACAAACACACGTACAGCGTTTACTATACCAGGGTTTTTACATTTTGCGTTTTATTTTAGAATTTAGAGATGTCTGTGTCTTCTATGTCGGAAATCTCGAAAAAATAAAGTAAATTAGATGATGGATGCTTTACCTTAGTTGTATTCCAAAAAGACTGTTCTTTCTTACAAAAATGTTTATTCTTTTAACTAATTTAAACATTAGATGACGGAAGTTATGCACAAAAATGTGCAATTTAAAAAACGCAAAATCAAATATAATGAAAATTAAATAAAACGCATATAAAAACAATTTTACAATTACTTAAGAAAATTTTACAAAATGAAATGCCACGAATCCACGAGTACACCGAGGAAATGCCGTTTGGTCCAAAGGATTGTGAAACGCGATACCGTTCAACCAATATTTGAAGCCCGGTTGGACCGACAGACGAATACATTACTGACTCGTTTGAACCCAACAGCAGATGACAAACTCAGATGATAAATCAAATGACAACTCAGTTTTGAGTCTACTGCCAAAATTAATTTAATAAATTTTGCATGAAATTTAGTGAAACAATAAACACGCAATTACAAAAAAGTACATTTTCTTCTTCCACACATCTTTCGTTATGACACAATGAATTATTCTTCATAACTTCACTAGTTTTCGTGGTCCGCTTGATCAATTAATATCATTCAGTTAATTAAGGTTTTTAGTTGAGATAGAGAAGTCAGTGTCACGAGCGGGATTCGAACCCACGATCTTCGGCTTGATACGCAGCTACTCTTACCACTTGAGCTATGTGACTTCGATCCCCTCGGGCACTAACTTCCCATCTCAACCCCACCCTTTTTTTATCTCAACTAAAAACCTTAATAAATTGAAATTCTTCATAGCAATAATTCATTCGTCGTCTTCTTCAGGATTCAGCTGATGTTCTGAAAGTTTACCAAGGTAACTCCATCACGTTGCTGTCTGTTATGTTAATGATAAGGAAATTCATATTAGATTTGTCTTGGATTTGTTTGAGAACAATTGGATGGAATGTGTAGTATTGGTAATTGTACCCTACGTGAAAAGGCTCCGCAATATTCATAGTTCGAATTCGGCGGGTTGAAGCCCATATTTGTGGGTAAACGCGCAGTCCTCTTCTATGTAATTAGTGAGGTCATAGTAGCTAAATTTCATCACTTCTACATGTGCATCGGCCATCAATGATGTGAACGCGTACGCACTTGTTGGGGGAAAAAGTTCACCGCAATCCATGGCACGGAGTTAGACTCGTCATTCACTAGATTTCTGATGTTCCGAGTTTTGGTCCAACGGAGTCAAAAAGATGGGGGAAAGGGCGCTACTCTCGATGCCCTTTCGCCTCACGATTAGTCCTACCGGGATCCCCGTTCAAACCACAGTTACTTGCAAAGTTCTCTGCACTGTGAACCGTTCTTCCATATGGATGCCATTCGCTACTCGTGGCGAGTTCATAATTAGTTACATTAGCAAATTACCTCATTCAAAATCTGAGCCGTCTCGACCAATAATCAATCAACAGTCGTGTATATATTAAAATTATAATCAATATGTAACAATTAATTATTTTCATATGCAATAATAAAATATATCATTTCTTCTCTCTTCAATTCTTTCTTCATTTTTTCAATTCTTCAATCAAAGTATTTCTACTCAGTGTAGTTTACAGAGTAGAAATACTTTCATTGAATATAAAAAACATATTTTGCATTGTATAAATTCACTTTTCCTCATCCTAAATGTATTTGTTAAATGTAAACAATGTTTGTAAATCCCAGGCCCTGAAGATGATCTCAATAAAGATCCAAACGTTGGCACGATAAAGAAAATGTTTTTCTGTAACCTACATCACACCAGACCGCATCTCACGATTTCTGAATAATCTATTCTTATTTTTAAATTCAAATTAATTTCTTACACCGGAAAAATGGCCGTTTATTTCAAATGGTTCGGAAAAACGAATATCGAATTCACAAACTGGCAGCTACTGTTCGTCATGAATAAAAAGAACTGCTAAAACAGTGGCCAACCAACAAGAAACAAGTATAGAATAAACAGGTCAAACAATTGAGAACCAAACGGCTCGTATTGTCATCTTATCATGAAATGTGTAGTTTTAGTGGTCCTTAATTAATGATTAGAGATCTGATGTAATTTACAAAATCAATTGAACAAATTGTCCGTCTTCATACACCGGAATTGCATTCCAATATCTACATAATAGAATAAAACAACAAAGCTATGACTGCAAAAAACCCAAACAAAATCCTACAGCACTGGCTACCCACTATTTTGAACACCAACAAATCGATTTCCTCAGTCCAAAAATGTGTGGTGATTAGTGACCGTTAGTCGATGTTTATTCGGAAATCGTGAGATGCGGTCTGGTGTGATGTAGGTTTCAGAAAAACATTTTCTTTATTGTGCCAACGTTTCGATCTTTATTGAGATCGTCTTCAGGGCCTGGGATTTACAAACATTGTTTAAATTTAACAAATACATGTAGGATGTGGAAAAAAGTGAATTTATGCAATGCAAAAAAAATATTTTTTACATTCAATCAAAGTATAAACACTTCGATTGAATATAAAAAATATTAGTATTTGTTAAATTTAAACGATGTTTGTAAATCCCAGGCCCTGAAGATGATCTCAATAAAGATAGAAACGTTGGCACGATAGAGAAAATGTTTTTCTGAAACCTATATCACACCAGACCATGGATCGATCATAGATGGGGCCATTTTTAAAGATTTTCCCTTTTTTTTTTTTTTTTTTTTTTTTTTTTTTTTTTTTTTTTTTTTTTTTTTTTTTTTTTTTTCAGCAAATAAACGATCAACAATGTTTATAAAATAAAAATATCATCAATATCTATTATTTAATAATTTTCAAATGCAACAGTACAATACATCATGTGTCTCTTAGTTTTTAATAGTTACTGTCCTAAATCCGACGTATGTATAATTTTCTTTTTTTACAGCTGAACGGGTCTAACGATTGGAAAGTAGCCCTGAAGAGATTGGATCTTTCGAGCAGCGGGAGGTACAGATGCGAGGTATCGGCGGAAGCTCCCTCTTTTCAGACCGTTTCCGGACATGGGGACATGATAACAGTCGGTAAGAAAATTTGTCGTCACATTTACGTTTTGACATAATAAAGTAACCTAAGTAAAATTCATTTATTCAAAGAATAAATTGTTTCATCACTAAATGAGAAATATAATATCGTTTTGTAAACAATTAAACTTAGTTTATTTGAAAGTTGTAAGGGTCAATTTATTCTATGGAGTAAAATGATGGTGGCGACACATAAGCTCAGCGCTAGATCATAGTTCCAGCAGTGAACTTCTGTACCTGAAAAGGTTACCTTTTCGCATACCAACAGATGTTAATTGTTTTCTGATAATGAATGAAATTTAAGGACAAACTCAAGTGAAAAGCGATAGTTAAATTATACATGGAAATACAAATGGTCAAAAGGGGAAGAAACTATTAATTTTTACAATATTATTTATTTAATAAAAAATATCAAATGTCAATTCATGTATTGCAAAAAATGTGGTTAGGTTTTTCAAATTATATTTTTACACCTTTGTATTTTTTTTTTGGCCCACGTTTCGACCTTTATTTGGATAACCCGAATAAAAGGCGAAACTTCCTGTTTAAAAATCGCCAATAAAAATACACAATAAAGAAACTAGCTGCAGATTAACAAGGAGTCAACACAAGAAAATTTGCAAAAATATAAAATAGAGAAAGCAAAAGCGCAAAAGATTTTCGAAATAGCTCGTAAATCGTCTTGGGTAAAATTTACTGAATCACATACTCCGCCATCATTACTAGGTGGAAACGTCAGATCAATCTAAAAAAATATACACCCCACAATCATTGGTTTATACATTGATGGAAATGTAGTCATAAACCCCAATGAATGACCAAACGGTAAACAATTTTCTTTCAGTTCTTTTAATAGCTATTACGATAAATAATTTTTATTTAACAAAATTGAAAATGAAATAACTCCCACCGTGATAGAACTAAATAATTCGTTAGACTTTCCTTTTACTGCGGAAGAACGTAAATCAATGTACTTTGGCAAGGGTAAAGGCACAGCCTATGGACCTGATGATGACGTGCCGTATGAAATGCTAAAGAAAATCTCCCAAACTTTTTAAAACACAGCTCCCACAACTTTATAATAGGATCTACCTAGAAGAAAAAGTGCCTAGGTGACACTTAGCTTCTTCATAAAACAACAGGCAGGATTTGGTAGGGGACTCTCTTGCATTAATCATATATAGACGATGATCTTCCAAATCGAAAATACTAGAAAATTAAATACAAAATTCATATATAAATAGAGAAAATAGACAGTCGCGACCTTCTTAGACCTTGAAAAAGCCTTTGACTGCAATACAACAGATACAAAACATATTGCAAAAAATGGAGGAATGGCAAAATGTTAAATTTCATTAAAAGTGTTTTAAGCAATAGGGCATTTAGAGTGAGGGTTGGTAATGACTACTCCAAATTTAGCCTTATTTTCGACACATAAGAATATGGATGGAGCTGAAAACTTCCGAGGCAACACTAACACAAACTGAAGATGCTGGTTTTTAAAATATCACGACTAAAGTTACAAGCAAAATTTTTTGCTAAAAAGGGTGTTGTAGGGAATCCAGGCTTTATTATAAGCATCAATTAATAAAAATTACCCCCATAATTATGTTCTTAGGAATTTTTTTTTTAAATTAAATTTATTTATTAAAACTGGTCTTATTAGACCAACCATTAATTTTACAATAATATTATACAATAAATAAATGTTTACATTCTTATAAACCCATTGGTACAATAAGATTTACATTTCACTATTCACTATTCACTTATAACTACACAAGTTCATATGGCTTTGTTCTTTTTAATCTTCTGATCGTGTTTCGGTAATGTAAGAGTTTAGTTGCTTCCACATTCTCGTGCTGGCTGAGGCGAGCCTGGTGTTTGGCGGCAAATCTTTGTATTTCCGCCGTGACTTCAGGGATCTTAAGATCCCTATGTAAGTCCTTATTCCTTATGTACCAAGGTGCATTGACCATGTTACGTAAGATTTTATTTTGGAGTGTTTGTATGATTTTGATATTGCTGTGTTTGGTACAACCCCATAGTTGAATACCATATGTCCACATAGGCTTTATGACTTGTTTATATAATAATATTTTATTTTGTATAGCAAGATTGGAGCCACGTCCTATCAACCAGTATAGTTGTCTATACCTTAAACCTATTTCTGTCCTTTTTTTCTTCACTTCAGGGATTTTGTTTGACAAAAAATTAAATTGGCAGCCATACATTAAATAAATAAAAGGAATGTGTTATAGGTTAATAAATATACAAATAAAAAAATATACTTTGTATTTATTTTTTAAAAAGATAGGTCCTACTCACAGTAAGTTGTTTTGCAACGATCCGGATTTCGAGCCCTTTAGCTCATCATCAGGTTGGGAATGCCTTCTATCTGATGATGATCTAAAGGGGTCGAAATCCGGATCGTGGCAAAATAACTTACTGTGAGTAGGAACTATCTTTTTAAAAAGGATTGAACACCACACTTACTTCATCATTTATCATTTCTACTTTGCATTGAGTAACACTAGCTGGGGGCAGATAGGCATACAATGGATCAAGTTTTACAAGGCATTTATACGAACGTGAATAGATTATAGCTTTATAGAGTATAATAATCGAAAAAGAATGTGACCCAAATTCTGGAACCTATTCATAATAAAACTTTAAAAATAAGTATAGAGGCATTTTTAAGCAGATCTATAGTCAACACTTTAGCTGAATGTGGAGAACCCAGCCTTCAAACTCGAATAAAAGATCTTGTCCTCAGATTTTACATTAACCTGAAATTTAATGTGGGACATTCTTTAGCTGGATGTGAACTGTTTGAATCTACCATTAATTTGTACCGAAACATCTAAAATTTACCATCCCCTTTATGTACAGAGTTTAACAATGCTAAGAAGAAATAGATTCATTACCAGATATTTTAATATAGTCTCCATATACTTAACAGAACTATTACTATTTAATTCTGAAGTATCAATATTGAATAAGCAAAATATATCAAGTAATGAATATATATATATGTCACGTTTCGATTTGAATGTACCGCCATGCCCCTCCACATACATCTGACGGTGAAAGGAGTAGGGGATAGGAAAGGGCTATTTTTTCAGTCTAAAAAACGATTCCCTTTCTGTCCTTTGTGGATTAAGAGCTGTTAATTTGTAATTAAGAAAATTTGGTGTGCACACAATTCAAGTGAGTAAATTTTATATATTGACGTCAATGCAAAAAATAATAATTGTACTTTAATTTAAAAAGGGTTGTAACAAAAAATATATTTCTATAAAGAAAACTAAAAGAGATAACATTTGATTTTAAAAGTTATGTTAAAATATTAATTGTATTTTCTAAATGGTGGTCAATAATTAATAATAATAATTACCAATACTTTTACTTTTCTTTATAAAATGAGAATTAAATTCGATTTTAAAGTTGATGTTTGTAGATTTTGAAATAGGTTTTCTTATAGAATAAAAGATTCTTTAAATTAAAAATAATAATTATTAACAGAAATTTTAATTTTATTTGGAAATAAATTGTAATAGAAGATTTAAATTTAATTAATATTTGGTCTCGTATTTATTTTGGTTTGAATTGAATATTTGAATGGAATATTCTAAAAAAGGTGCCTGATCGATGAATAAAATAATTGTAGTCAGGTCCAATCATATAAAACCTCTGGGACCTTGTTTTCATATATATATATATATATATATGGACTTTATGCAATTAAACATAATCAGACTCCATCGAAATATAAACGAATGGTTCCAAAATAGGCCAGAACAAAGATTGTATGTAACTGAGAAAATATCTTCGATTAAACTCCATTCCAAATGCAGCACTTATAATGCTGAAATATGTGCTATAGTGCTAGCCTTGCGTGACCTTTCTACTGTCTGGAACATGAAAAAATTTGTAATTACTTCTGATAGTCTGACGGCACTATAATGTTTACGAGACCCATACTCGAATAACATTCTCATGCGTAATAAGAATTCAAAAACAATCCCAAGCTTGAGGGATGTGTTTACTCAAAGTCCATGGAAGTCCCTAACTCGGCCTGCGAGGGAGAGAAACAAAGAATGGAACACGATTTGCATCCACCACCTCCCATTGACCTGGTCCACTCGGTGCTTGGCGGCCTTTTTTGAGCCTGGTTCCCTTTCTTTTTCCAAAAAATATAATAACGATAAAAATAAAAACAAATAATCAATAAAAATAAATATCAAGAAGTCAACGGGCATTGAAATGCAGTGTGCATCTTAGTGATCCATTCTGTATGATAATCAGTTCACTAAGAGTATGAACCATTGGATTCCACTCCATACGGTAAATGACTGCCTTTGAAAAGGCTGTGTCTCACGCAATGCACATGAACCAAAGCGTTCTCCACGTCTTATCCACACACGGTCGTCTCGGTCATCTGATTGTCAAAAGCAATCCAAACCGGTGCCCCTCTGTGAAGAGAACAGCCCCCATTTTTCAAGTGTTCAATCGTGATGCTGATTTGCGAATATTCGCCGTCCTTCTCGATCCCCTCCAGCAGAAGAAAACTTGAAACGGGTAATCTATAGATTAGATCTTCTCACAAAGCCTTGTATGACTGTTTTAAAGCTCACCCTTAAATTACGGACTGTTTAAACTGATTAGCTAACCAGAAAGTTATTAAATTATAGTTGTGTCGTGCGGTAATGGCAATAAAACGTTCATCTCCAACTGTGGTACATCTCGGTCGACCAGTACGTGACCACGAGGACATCGTGGATGGTAGAGCGCGGCGCGTCCATGACTTGGGCTATGTAACGACCATTATTCATTTTTAAGATAAGTGTCATTTCACTGATCACATGACCTCATGGTCAGTTGACCATGATGTTTTCCGAGACATAATTTGCAATGTAACGATAATTCCTTATAAGTTATAGTTTGAAATTACTATGATATGTGTAATTTTAATTATTTTTAATGAAATTATAATCTCATTTTCAATAATCCAAGCTTTGTTTTAGACTGGATGATTCACTCACAAATGTGTAATATTGCACATTCTCCTTTTTTGTGAGATTTTTAGCAGGAGCGCCCATGAAAGACGGATCTTTCTTTACCTTTCCTATGACACCTTTGAAAGCACGCTCTTTAAAACCTGTTTAGGTTTAATTTCTTTTCTCCGAAAGTATTATCATTATAAATTTTCAATTTACTTAAAAATGCATGAAAATAATAACAATAATGTACAGAAACATAATAATGTGCATAAACATTTGATAATTGTTACAGTAAATCCAAGGATTACGGCTCTGAACGTTAATATATTTGGAGGGATGTATTGTGAATAGTAGCTGGTCTTTACATCATTTATTTGTTGATGTGGTCTTAATTTTATAAAACTATAGTAGTATGACGATACATTTATTTCAGTTAAAAATTATTTTCTCCTAAAAAAATCCAGTAGGGACATTCTGAAAGGGTCGGACATGGTTTATGCTGTATTTAAATATTGATTTTTTCCCTAATGTGAGTTGTTGCCACCATAGGTTAAATTTTCCCGTTGGCAGATTTTTCGCATGGGTCGGTGTTCTTTACGCTTTCCAATAAAATTGTTTTCGCCGACCTTACTAATCGTGGTCCAGGCAAAACGTGTTTGTACATGAACAATCGCCGACACCGGTGGGCCTCTGTTTGTCTTGTGCCCAGCTTTCGTTTATCGACGGGTGAAATGTTAAACTTGTTAAAATTTCTTTCCAGCGGGTTGAAATTACAGCTCGCCGTTTGATGCACACGGACCGCTCTGAATAAATAACGACTCGCGACTCTCGTGAGAAACGCACGACGAGACGTCCGTGTGTTTGTGTGCGTGCGTGCGTATGTGCGTGTGTGCGTGTGTGTGTGTGTGTTGTGTGTGTAGGCGTGCGGAAGGTAGAAAACTTTTCTTTGTGTCAAACTCCCTCAGGATTCAGACAAACCCTCCGCAATCAGATCTTTGCTCCGTTGCCTCCAGGATTACCGCTCTCTTAACTTGTATGAAACCCTTTAAATCTACGATCCCGATATTCTTATCTGCTGACAACTAGACCTGAATTATCAAGTTGCCGATGCCGAAACGCTAAAATTACCAATTGTGTAAACAGACAGAATAAACACTCTTATAATCATTCACCACATTTCGAATTAAAAGCAAGTTTATATAACATTGCGCTGAGAAATACTATCGTACAACATAATTTTCTGCGGACAAAACGAAAGAGGCTGTTTAAGATAAAAGGAAATAGTTGCTACTCCCTTAAAATCAGCAAGATGTGACAACCTATGTTTATCTTTTGATATCAAAACCGATTATCACTTGAAAATCATCGGTTTGTGTTAGTTTTACCAGAACTTTAGTATTGTTGGCATCACGTGCATTAACATCTTAGATAGAGAATCATAGAAAATATGCAAAGAGGAGATTGTATGCCATTAATTGTGTTGTTATGTGAGGGGTATGTGAGAGAGCTAGTAAATAAAATTGACTTACAGTACCTTTCTTTTTCTTAAAAAAAAAAATCTTGGAGATTTTACAATTTAGAAATCGTGAGATGCGGTCTATTGTGACGCCCAGGCAATCTCAACACGTCACACAAGAATGGCCCAATTACGCAGGAACACTTTGAGTCCTAAAGATGATCTCAATAAAGATCGAAACGTTGGCACGTAAAGAAAATATTTTTCTGAAACCTACATCACACCAGACCGCATCTCACGATTTCCGAATAATAATCGACTAACAGTCACTAATCACCACACATTTAAACAATTTAGGTTACAACTTTCAGATGACCTTGAACATGATATAAGTTGTCAAGTGTAGTATGCTGAACAATATTATATATGTGTGGTGATTATTGACCGTTAATCGATAATTATTCAGAAATCGTGAGATGCGGTCTGCTGTGATGTAGGTTTCAGAAAAACATTTTCTTTATGGTGCCAACGTTTCGATCTTTATTGAGATCATCTTCAGAGCTCAAAGTGTTTGTCTTCTTTGTAGTTGTTTCATTCTTGCGTGTCGGCGCTCTCAACACGACACGGAAGAATGGCACAATTACACAGAAGACAAACACTTTGAGCCCTGAAGATGATCTAAATAAAGATCGAAACGTTCGCACAATAAAGAAAATGTTTTTCTGAAACCTACATCACACCCGACCGCATCTCACGATTTCTGAATAAATATTATATATAAATATTAGGCGCCCAAATCATAAATAAACATAATTATTTGGAGTCAAAAACGAAAGAAAATTACAATAATTGCAGTTAAGTAATCGCTCGAAGAAGACTTTTTAAAAAAAGAAAATTTACTTTCAAAACTGTACAATTTTTAAGTTTAACCGACAGAGTGACGAGGAGAAAGCTATCGCAGGATTAAGGCAAAGATATTTGGGAATTAGGGTTTTTTATACTATTTCAAAGAAATGCTGATTAATTTGATAGGCGAGCGTCTAGACCCGCCAGACTTTGCTGACGTGTTGGTATGAGGGGCATTTGGGGCATAACTTCGATTTGAACAAATTACCCACTGTACGGATGAAAGTTACAAATTGGATTCACTAATTTCGTGTCCGCTTGACCAATTAATATATTACAATTAATTAAGGTTTTTAGTTAAGATAAAAAAGTCAGTGTCACAAGCGGGATTCGAACCCACGATCTTCGGCTAGATACGCCGCTGCTCTACCATTTGAGCTATCGTGACCTCGATCCACTCGGACACTAACTTCCCATCTCAACCGCACCTTTTGAATTTTCCCTCCTTTTTGCCATTTTTCAAAAGGTGCGGTTGAGATGGGAAGTTGGTGTCCGAGTGGATAGAGGTCACGATAGCTCAAGTGGTAGAGTAGCGGCGTATCAAGGCGAAGATCGTGGGTTCGAATCCCGCTCGTTCCATTGACTTTTTTATCTCAACTAAAAAACTTAATTAATTGTTACAAATTGAGTAGGAAAGAGGTTAATGATGTTTTTTGATGGTGATCCCCAATTATGTTATGACTATTTATTTTTTTTTGTAGGAGTAAAATGTGACGTAAATTAACCTTTTATTTAAAAAAAAACACGTGCTTTTTTTTAGAATACTACTTTAAAAATATTCTTTTTAGGAAGACGAAAAAGCTAATATATATATAATAACTACTGCATGGAACCTACTACAATAATTTAAAAAATAAAATTAACTAAATAAAAAATTCTAACATGGCTTTAGAACAACATAGAATCATACGAAAAATTAAATCGTGAAAAAATGTAGACCATAATGAAAATCAATAAAATCGTTTTATTTAAAGATGCTAAATAGTATCAGGACTTCGCAGAAAAATAATTCAAAGAATCTGCAATTTGCTGTCTGAAATCCTTTGGCATTTACCCGAATCAATATGCAAATGATAATGTTTGTTCGCAGTTTGATAATGATCAATCCCCTTGGTCCAACTATTCAGATATCACTACAAGGTAGTCAAAACACATAGAGAATATGCTGATCAGCATCACACAACTCTGACTCCGTTGGTTCATTGCGACGTGGAAATTATTATCGCCTAAATTGACCGGATGATCTATGTGAGTAATACATAGAATATCTGGCATGAAATTAGGTAGGACATAAAAAAAGGACAAAAATTGAACATACTCAAAATCTTGCAATGTGTAAACAACTCATTTAACACTAAAACACTGACAAACAGAACAATTCACATTCATTATTTGAGCCGTTCAAAACACTCCACCCATTGAAAAGAAAAGGACCAGCGATCACAAAAGATGAACGGAACAATAAAAACCCTTAGTTAATCCACTGACGCCACCGTCAAATAAAGACAACGTAGACAAACGCACCACGCTACGACTAACCCTACATTGAAGATGACGTACGATAATGTATACCCCCACCTACTGAGCCTAAAATTAATGAAAATGGTTCTTCCTAATAGGTTAGTGTTGAACGTGATGAACCTAATAACAGAAAGGAACATTTATTTCAAAGTTAACGACAGTTTGTTGGACCAAGAACGACGTACAAGGGTCTGCCCCAGGGCGGAATACTTAGTCCCATACTCTATGCTTTATATGTTTCCGACTTGACGACTATAATACCTGATTGGTTCAAACTAATTCAACACGCGGATGATATTTGTATTTATATTGTTGGTAGGACGATAGAGGAATGTAAAGAAAAGTTAATTGAGTTTATCCCTGTTATGGACGAGTGGCTAGAGAAAAACAACCTAGAAATTTCTGACTTGAAATCGGTTGTTTGCCCGTTTACAAGAAGGCGTAAAAGAGATTTACCGGATAGTTTAAGAGTGGCAAAACATAATTTTTCGGTAAGCTACAATGTAAAGTTTTTGGGCCTTACAATTGACCGGAAAGTGTCATGGGTCTCACACATTAGGGAATCTCTTGCAAAATGTGAAAAGCTATTCAACATTTTATGTAGTTTCACCGGGGCGAAATGGGGAGCGGACCCTTCGATAGGATTAATGTTTTATAAAACTACCATTAGATCAGTGCTAGACTTTGGATCTATCTTTTATGGTCAAGCCTCAAATATTAATTTTTAAAAAATAAATACCTTCATAAATAAATGTTTACGGAGAATACTTGGGGCTCTCCACTCCGATTGCTGTTCTTTCAGCGGAAGCAGCTGAACCACCTTTTGAAATAAGATTATCAAAATTAGCAGTATCTAAACTAATAAATCTTCATTACTCAGATAGTAACTTAATGCCACGAATTGCGGCTTTGACAGCAGCAGTCTTGGTTGAACAGTATTGGACAAAGAAGGAAATTCCCCCTATTGTAGACGCTTTTCTTGCTGTGACTCCGGACATATATTCGGTTTATAAAAAAAACTTTCCCCTACTTTACAACTCGATTACGATTAGGTGATAAGTCCGCCTACCATTTACTACTTGAAAGACTACTCCGACTATCCATCCCATTTAGCAAATAAATAGTTTATTTCCGAAATTAATGAGTTTTTCCCAGGTCACCGTCTAATTTTCACCGATGGTTCTTTACTAAACAAGAGAGTGGGCTGTGCTTTTTATGACCCGGCTCGTAAATTTTCAAAAAAAATCTCATTACCTGAATAATCAGTTTCTATTTATACGGCGGAAATGTATGCTCTTGCAAAAGCTCTCGAGTACGTAGCCTCCCTAAGTTATGACAACTATTGTATCATTTCAGACAGTATGAGCTCAATAGCACAATTGGACCACTTGCTAAATGCGACTACTTGGTTTCTGAATTAATAAATGAATTTTGCAATCTCAAGGCCCAAAATAAGAATGTAATTTTTTGTTGGAGTAGAGGACACAGTGGCATAAAACATAATGAAATCGTGGATTTAATGGCCAGAGATGCTACAGTTGACGGGGAGTTTTAATGAAATCAAGCTTCCCAAAGCGGACGCTAAACGCCTGTTGAACTCGAAATGGATGGAAAAATGGCTTTCATGGTATGGTAATAGATCGGGAGGTTTGATCTATAAATCCCGGTTCTCACAACTAAACCGTATACCTTGGTTTTCGGGCAGAAAAGGAAGTAAAAATTACTTCGCTACGCTAACTCGAATCAGGTCAAATCACTTAATATGTGGCTCCTACTTAAATAAGATTAATCTCAGAACTCCCCCTAACTGCGCGACGTGTGATGAGCCGGAAAATATCAATCATATTGTCCTGATCTGTTCGGAATATGAGAAGGAAAGAAAGATATTTTTTGATTAGTTAATGCTCCTGAAGGAGGTTAACAAGCCATTCAGATGGAGAGCCTGGTAGCTTCAGAACATGAAGAGACGTATAATCTACTTTATCTGTATCTGGAGGATTGCAATAAGGAGTGCTGAATTTTGACAGAGTGTCGGGAGGGGGCTGGCCGGGGTCCCGCCTGCTGGGCGCGGGCGGTCCGGCGGGGGCTGTCTTTGGGGGGTGTCACGGCGTCTTGGGCGGTTTTTCCCCGGGCAGTGAGGGAGATGTGAACTTTTCCAGGAGCATCTGCTGCTTTGTAAGGTTTTTATTCACATCTTCCTGATACGCCTGACAAGGGAGAAGATTTCCCACGAATAAAGACAAAAGGACGCAGCGACGCTAGTGACAGTCCCCTCGACGGCTGCTCCGGTTGGATACCTGGGGGCTTTTTTGTTTAAAAAAAAGAAAAAAAAAAGATGTCGAAACGATGAAACTCGTCCGGACCAACTAAGGTCAAGGTAAGAAACAAGGATATTCTGACCAGGTTGTTGATGATAAGGACTGAATGGTTCATCACCCCGAAGACCGTTGAGAAAGTCACAATGTAAATGTTTATTACAAATACCGTTTTAACAGGCTCATGGCCAAAAAAGTCAAATATTTTGAAAAAATCATTAAAAATTACAAATAAAGGTAAACATCATAAGATTAAAAATAAAGGTAAGCATTTTGAGTTTGAAACTCTGACTATTGTGAAATATATATAAAAAATGATAGTTGCAGGTCGGCAAATTTCCAATATCGAAGTGTATTTTGCTAAACAGCGTGAACAATCATATATTAAAAATAACAGCTCAGACACCGACCAGTTTTATAAAGTTAAAGCTCCCGGTGTTTTTGGTGAAGCTGCCGAAGATCCATTCACAAGACGTCAAAGGCTCACAGACCTGAAAAATTGATACCAGCGACAGCCGTCTGCAGTCGGTATCCCAGAATTTCTCTGGAAGGTTAAAAGGGATGACAGGTCGGCTATAAATCCATATCCGTTCGAGATAAATCCCGAATGTGGCGGCCTTGTTCTTTTGCATTTAAATTACACGGCTAGTTCAATTTTTCATATCATCACCTTTACTGTCACAGAGCTGATGTTGCTAATTATTACCGGTTTTAAGGCCGGATGAATGCGAAAAATACAACTATGAGGATATAAAGTCGGGTTTAACGTTCCTGTTGGAAATGTTTTTACCCAGAAATGATATAAAATACATATCTGTTGCATTTAGTTTTTATGTGTAATAATGAAATGGATGAGAAGAACAATGGAGTTTTTGAAAAATGATCAAATAGCAATCTGTAATTAGTGTGCCATCTGTTTGTTTTATTATGAGTGTAGCTAAGAACGATACATGAGGACATAAAATTTACATAACTAAAATCTATCACACACACATCTATCAGACATACTAAATAAGTTGTCACCCATGATGTGTGCACCCTAGGGTCCGTCCACAGATGGGGCCTTAAGCCATCTGCCGAGGAGATCGTTGCTTTCCAACTACCGGGTTACTCCGACACGGCTTGTCATCAGCTTCATTTAGGACCCAAATACTTGCAAACTATAAGCTAGTATATAACTAACTAAATTCCATAATACAGTCGCACAAATAAATACATCCATGCACAGCAATCCTATTCTGATTAGTCCGTGGAGTACTCGAAATTCCTTCATCGACCTACAAAGAATACCCATAGTCTGATCTAAACTAGTTTCGACGGGGTGCATAAATGCTCTCAGTTATCGGGTTTGTGGTCAAGATAAACAACTAGGTTTTGTTTTATTGCTAACCTTTCGACTATATATTTAGACTTCTTCAAGGTAAAGTTAAGCCATGAGAGTTTCCACAAAAAAGCAAACTCAAGATTGAAGAGATGTTAATATCTAATGGCTATCCAAAATCTTTGTATACAAAAATACTAAATACAAGGTTGAATTATAGTGTCCATGGATATAACCAATAATATTAATCATGATGTACCTAATAATATAAAATATGTCCCATTGACTTATGTACAAAAAATTTAAACTAAATTGAATAAATTGCTAAAAAGAAAAAAACAGAAAATGTCAAAGTTGTTTATAAGTTTGGAAACAAAATAGGGAATTTTTTTTACAAAATTAAAAGATAAAGAAGAAATGTGTGGTGATTAGTGACCGTTTGTCGATAATTATTCAGAAATCGTGAGATGCGGTCTGGTGTGATGTAGGTTTCAGAAAAGCATTTTGTTTATCGTGCCACGTTTCGATCTTTATTGAAATCATCTTCGAGGCCTGGGATTTAAGAACATTGTTTAAATTTAACAAAAACATTTAGGATGTGGAAAAAAGTGAATTTATACAATGCAAATAAATATTTCTTTTATATTCAATCAAAGTATTTGTACTAACTCAAAGTATTTGGTTTCTGCGTATTTATTTGCATTGTATAAATTCACTTTTAACCACATCCTGCATATTTTTATTAAATTTAAACAATGTTCTAAATCCCAGGCCCTGAAGATGATCTCAATAAAGGTCGAAACGATGAGACGATAAAGAAAATGTTTTCTGAAACCTACATCCCACCAGACGGCATCTCACTATTTCTGGATAAATAATAAAGAAAAAAAGGAAAAATATCCAACGTTGTTTATTGTTTAATTCACTAATTTCGTGGTCCGCTTGACCAATTAATATATTACAATTAATTAAAGTTTTTAGTTGAGATAAAAAAGTCAATGGCACGAGCGGGATTGGAACCCACGATCTTCGGCTAGATACGCCGCTGCTCTACCACTTGGCAAAAAGGAGGGAAAATTCAAAACGTGGGATTGAGATGGGAAGTTGGTGTCCGATTGGATCGAGGTCACGATAGCTCAAGTGGTAGAGGAGCGGCATATCAAGCCGAAGATCGTGGGTTCGAATCCCGCTAGTGCCATTGACTTTTTTATCTCAACTAAAAACCTTAATTAATTGTTGTTTATTGTGTTGATTGTAACGACTGTCCTACCGTGTAATATAGACAGACTAAACAATTTTTGGCCGAACGCATTAAGTCCCCTACATATGATTGCAGAAACCATAGTAGAGCGGGAACGGGACTATCGAAACATTCAATTGAACACAAACATAACTTTAAGTAAAATATTGATGACATAAAAATTGTGGACTACGAAAAAATTCTAGGGCGTAGATTACTCAAAGAATCTATGTATGTACATAAAGATCCCAACGCTTGCAATTTGAAAATCGATTACAATAATATTAGTACAATTTATTCAAATTTATCAACAAAAAATAATATTAAAAAAAAGTATAGATTTTAATCTAGGCAATGCATGTACATAGTCTTTATTTATTTGTATTTGTATTTATTTACTTATTTTGTATTTATTTATTTATAATTTATGTATGTATTTATCTATTCATAGTTCTGATATTTGTAAAAAATCCTTCCAACAGGGTTTTGCATTAGTACATTAGCATTGGATATTATGTAAGAACGGCATCTAACTGGCCTGTCATCTTCTTCGAGTGATATCGTATTGTGATAAAGAAAAGCATTTTTTTTTTCGTTTTTACTTGTAACGTGATATCGTATGTTCGCAATTATTTATAAATTTATGCCATTATTTTTATAAGTCCTAAACAAAAAAATGTGTATTTCTTCTTGAATTACTGTATTGACAATCGATTTTTGTCATTGTAGCGCCTTGAGAAAGACTAAATACATAGTCGAAAGCTTGGCAATAAAACAAAACCTTGCTGTTTATCTTGACCACAAACCCGATAACTGAGAGCATTGAATTAGCTGGTTGATAAACTACTTCGCTGAATATATCATTTATATTCCACCATCGAACGTAGGACACGCACACACACGCACGCACTGCTGGAAAAAGACGCTCTATAGACACACTAATTCTTGTCTCTTGAGTTCAATTATTTTAATCTTCAATTTAAAGTTTGTTTTTAAACGAGCCCAGCCGCTTGGATTTTTTGTATAAGGTGACCAATGGTTTACAATTTGTAAACCGAACCCCAAGAGGGACAAAAGAAAATGCGAATAAACATTCCCCCTTTATGGGCTTTAGACTTTTTATTCCACCTCCCACGAAAAAATATCTTTTATGAATACGCAGGCGGAAGGAGCTAATAGAGGGATGCTCCCAACTTTCAGAAACGTCATCAAAAGAGTTCCATTTAGGCCGTGCTCCTACTCGGGGTGAGAGAAAATTTATAGGGATACGACGAAAAAAAAAATACCTCCGAGGGGTTAAACAAAAGTTTTAACACTTTTCTGAATATTGGGGGTGATGGTCAAAATAGGTCGATATAAGTTGCCATCATCGTCTCTCAAAAAATGGTATAAATTTCAACAATTTCAAAGCGAAAGTTGATATATCAGGCCTCGGATAAATTGTTCATTAAGCACAATAAATAAATTGAGTTGGAAGAGTTGCATTGAATAAACATACGTGAAAGACTGAACACGTAAAAGCGTATGGCTTTAACTTTAAAATCTCTGAATAAGTTTACCTGTTAATATAAATGTATTTTTTTGTTACTTTGTTACTTCACCAGTTATTCGACAAATTAAGGGCTTTGAACTGCTTTGAAGCTTAAAAATAAAGTAACTTGATAAAAGTTCATTATGTAGAAATATAACAATGTTACTACCAAAATAAGTAATACATTGTT
The DNA here is from genome assembly GCF_000648675.2 of Cimex lectularius. Taxonomy (NCBI): domain Eukaryota; kingdom Metazoa; phylum Arthropoda; class Insecta; order Hemiptera; family Cimicidae; genus Cimex; species Cimex lectularius. The sequence continues at coordinate 196,236 of NW_019392651.1, forward strand.
AATTGGAAAAAATACACAGAAAGAGAGAGAGAGAGAGAGAGAGAGAGAGAGAGAGAGAGAGAGAGAGAATGTGTGTGAGACATAATACGATCTAGTTTTGAATCAAAGTATATTATTAGTATATTATTATTAGTAGTATTTCAAGTCATGCTCCTTTCACATTGAAAACCTTAACGACTGTTGAAGTGCTATTGTGACCGAAACGCCCTCTGTTCATTACTGTAGACGTCTCCGATGACGCAGGTGAGTGGCATGGAAAAAAGTTTCAATCGAATCATCATTATTCACGGCAACAGAAAGTGGGCAAACGTTGGATACCATTTCCACTAAATTGGCATGATTCTGAAAGTTGAATAATGATCTATCATTTTTCTTTATAATTAATTAAGGTTTTTAGTTGAGATAAAAAAGTCAATGGCACGAGCGGGATTGGACCCGATCCACTCGGACACTAACTTCCCATCATAACCTCACCTTTTGAATTTTCCCTCCTTTTTGCCATTTGTCAAATGTCGTGTAATCGGATTGGATTCTCGACGAAAAATGGCAAAAAGGAGGGAAAATTCAAAAGGTGGGGTTGAGATGGGAAGTTAGTGTCCGAGTGGATCGAGGTCACGATAGCTCAAGAGGGAGAGCAGCGGCGTATCTAGCCGAAGATCTTGGTTCGAATCCCGCTCGTGCCATTGACTTTTTTATCTCAACTAAAAACATTAATTAATTGTAATATATTAATTGGTCAAGCGGACCACGAAATTAGTGAATTTTTTTTATGTTTGAAAAAAACATGAAACAGAAAAAGAAATCGATTTCTTCTAATATTCTTTGTAAACTATTATTTAAAAATGAAAACCATATTGGAACGGAGCGATCATGCCAACAAATGTTTTCCAGCTATGACGTTCTTAAATTTTTGAGAGTGAGGGTGATTGTAATAAAATTTTGGTTAGAAGTAAGAAAATGCTGATATTGTGTAATGTATTTTACATAGAAGAAAAATCCTAAATTATTTTCAAATAAACGTATTCTCTCACGATAAAGAAAGCTCATCGCTTATTATATTAGCGAAGTTGAAATTTTGCCAAAGATCTTTTGACCCAGTCGCGTCCCATCAAGGAAGCGGAGAATTTCTTTTCTCGTTAATTCGACACGTTTTAAATTCTAGTAACCCTCGAAAAGGGTAATGGCAGCCCTTAATTGAATCCAAGTTTAAGACGGCACCTTAAAAGGGCTTTGGAAACGGCCGTTCGGATTGGTCTAAACCCCATCCGCCAATGAATGGTCTTCTCTCCTTGTCTAAATGAACCCTTCTAACCGATACTGTTTTATTGCTACTGCCTCAGAAATGGTTTAACTTTATAGGCGTAAAAACAATTCCTAGCAGACCCAGCACCAGGTCGATCGCCAGCCGATACGGCGTAAAATCTTACATTTTATATAAGATTCCTTGAAAATATTGGTGATTTGGCTTTTAGGAGCAATAAATTGAAAACCCAGACGTCCCACTTTTTGAAATCGGAAGGCATTTTACAAAGCAATATTCGAATATCCGTAATTCTGAATTTAATCTCCAATTACCATAAATATATTTAATCAATTAAGGCAAGGCAGGGTAAGCTTATTTTCATATATAAGAAATTCTGTAATCAATTTGCTACAGTGTGTATTTTTAGTGGTTCAATAATTTGTTGATGTCGTGATGAGTGGTCAAGAATGAAGTATTTTAGAAAAAAACACCTTCTTCATTTATTTGTCGACGTTTCGACTTTTATTCGGGTCATCTTCAAGGCCTGGGTGAAAAAAATTTCTCTCCAGATTTATCGCGTCCCCCACCGTGTCACATTCATATAAAAACAGCAGAATACAAATTCACGTTTCGCAAAAATTTAACGTAAAATGAATATGACACCACACTTTATGTGAGTATGAAATAATTGGTTCAAAATTTATATTGACATGTATATTGTATTTTTTTGTAATCAACATATGTTTTGTAATTCACTCAGGATCTGAAGATGACCCAAATAAGGACGAAACGTTGGCAAAAATGTGTTTTTCTAAAATACTTCATTCTTGACAGCTCCTCACATCAACAAACAATTCCCTTTTGTCGATTCAAACGAACACTGCTTAAATGAAGCGATCCAAATCTCCGGGTTTTCAAATGTTCATCTTGTTTGACGAATATTTCCCCAAACGTTACCAATCTTTTCTTGAAAGGGTCCTTTTAACGGTAAGTCATGAGTTTGCATTAATCATGTTTAAATCTGTTTTCCCATATCCAGGAACATGGAAAACGCGGGGAACTCAAGAAGACATTTGTAGGAATGTCGTTTGCGAATTTCATTAAACACCTACAGGATGGAAACATTTTAATATGAAATGAATTCCGACTGAAATGTTTAATTTAATTATAAATAAAAATAATTTCAAAAGTAAAGTAGATCGACTGAATAATTTGTGTACATTTTTATTCAATTTGGCACATATTTTTATATATAATAACAAATTTAATTTACTATTCATGGCCTTAAATAACGGGATCGATTGCCCATTTATTTTTATAAGTATGAAAAATGTATTACTTACTAAATAAACGTTCACTTGGAGCACTTTTCTCAATTCTGATGGTTTGGCATGGTAGAACGGTCGTCGGTCACGCAACACACCGGTAGTTCGTTTTCCTGCCTTCACCACAGCTGCCTATAGTAAAGACGCAACGATGAAGTTTGTATCTTCCTACCTTTACATCAGTGAAACCAATTGTGCAGTTCTTGCAACTATGTTGTATCAGTAGTTTTGCAATTATAACTAATTCATTATTCAGAAATCATGAGATGCGGTCTGGCGTATTTAGGTTTCAGAAAAGCATTTTCTTTATCGTGCCAACGTTTCGATCTTTATTGAGATCATCTTCAGGGCTCAAAGTGTTTGTCTTCTGTGTAGTTGTGCCATTCTTGCGTGTCGTGTTGAGAGTGCCGACACGCAAGAATGGCACAACTACACAGAAGACAAACAATTTGAGCCCTGAAGAAGATCTCAATAAAGATCGAAACGTTGGCAGGGTAAAGAAAATGTTTTTCTGAAACCTACATCACACCAGACCGCATCTCACAATTTCTGAATAATTATCGATTAACGGTCACTAATCACACATATAACTGATTCAGTAGTTTTTGCGTCTATTAACTGTTAGCGCCTTCAAATCAAAATTTGAAAGACCCGGGGAACGTGTATTATACCGTGAGCTGAAGGCCCGTCTGGACAGCTAACACCTGTGACAACAGGAGTGAAAATGGACGCCAGAAATTCCTGAAATTTTTCGTTTTTCTAAATCCTGACGCCCATTATTTATGTACCCATTTTATATTCTTTGAACCCGCCCGCACTAGTACAAACATAGTGCAAAGTTTCATCGAAATCGGTTCCGTAGTTTTCGTTTTTATTAACACACATACGAACATTCACTTTTATATAGATAGATTACAATTGTTTGTATGTTAGAATAAATTTAATAATTTGAATCTATTTATTGCAGTTTAATAAGATTAGATTTTTTCTAAGTTCTATCAATAAATGTACAAATTAGTGTACAATGACAATTAATTAAGGTTTTTAGTTCTGATGAAAAAAAGTTAATGGCACGAGAGGGATTCGAACCCACGACCTTCGGCTAGATACGCCGCTGCTCTACCACTTGAGCTATCGTGAATCCACTCGGACATCAACTCCCCATCTCAACCCCACCTTATGAGTTTTCCCTCCATTTTGCCATTTTTTCATTCGAATCCCTCTCGTGCCATTAACTTTTTTCATCTCAACTAAATACCTTAATTAATTGTCATGTATTAATTGGTCAAGCGGACCACGAAAGTAGTGAATTAGTGTACAATGTTACTTTTCAATTTTGTGCTTGGAATGTTACGAAAGCTTTTAACGATGGAACACAAATCGGAAAGATTCTTCATTGGTGACCTTTCATTGGTTATAATGGCGCATTGCTGGCAGTCTTGGTTTAATTAAGAAATCATACCTTTATTAATTAATCATTTTTACAAACATTATTAACTTTAAACATAAAAAATTAAATATAAAACTAAATAAAATTTAATAAAGAAAAACGAAATAAAATTAAAAATCAATGGAAAAGTAAACATGATTTCTGCCCAAATTACTCTATAAACAATAAAACTAATTAATCTAATGTTGATTCTACTAAATCGTTTTAATCCCTTTGAATTAATTGAAGTCATTATCCAGACCAAGTACTACGATACTACCAAGTGATTCTTGCATACTAAACTAATATGGTTCAATGTGATCCACTTAGCACTTAGTAAAGTACAATTATTTTTAAAATATTCATATTTCAATTCACTGCAATGATTTATTTAAACTCGAGATTTATTCAAATCGGGATATTCAGCAAAATCAAAATTACAACAATGTTGTATCGTTATTAATTTATGGATATTATTTAAATTAATGAATTATAATATTATTAAAAACGGCCAAATAAGTGGCGGATTGGAAAATAAACTTTTTTATCCTAATTTAATAAATTGAAACGACTTCAAGATAATCGAGGAATATTTCTTGATTTTAAATTGTATTTGAAAATATTGGTGACTTGTGAATAGCATAAATATAAAAAATGACATTTAATTTCAAAAAAGTTTAAAAGGATTCGGGTTGTGGTCTTCAAAACATACAATGGTATTATATCAATACCCACCCAAGTTTTCGACAAGTTTTATTGTCTTCTTCAGGGGATCTACAGAGACATAGGAATATAGTTAAGTCGGTAGTTATAATACCATTGTATGTTTTGAAGACCTCAACCCGAATCATTATCAACATCGTAGTAAAAGCTGGTGATTTAAGTGGTATTTAGTGACCGTTAGCCAATGATTATTTGGAGATCGTGAGGTGCGGTCTGGTGTGGCGTAGGTTTTAGAAAAACATTTTTTTTTATCATGCCAACATTTCGATCTTTATTGAGATCATCTTCAGGGGCTGGGATTTACAAACATTGTGTAAATTTAACAAATACATGTTGGATGTGGAAAAAGATGAATTTATACAATGCTAGAAATTTTTTAGATTGAATAAAAAAATGAATTTATGCAACGTTAGAAAATTTTAGATTAAAAAAATGAATTCATACAATGCTAGAATAACGCTTTGAGTGAGTACAAATTCTTTGATTGAATCAAAAATTTTCTAGCCTTGTATAAATTCATTTTTTAATCTACAATTTTCTAGCGTTGTATAAATTCATTTTGTTTTAATCTAAAATTTTCTAGCATTGTATAAATTCATTCTTTTATTAAATCTAAAAATTGTCTAGCATTGTATAAATTCATTTTGTTTTAATCTAAAATTTTCTAGCATTGTATAAATTCATTTTTTTAATCTAAAATTTTCTAGCATTGTATAAATTCATTCTTTTATTAAATCTAAAAATTGTCTAGCATCGTATAAATTCATTTTGTTTTAATCTAAAATTTTCTAGCATTGTATAAATTCATTTTTTCCAGATCCTACATGTATCTGTAAAATTTAAACTATGTTTATAAATCCCAGGCCCTGAAGATTATTTAAAAAAATGTGCTTGGAATCGTGCACGGCTGTTACCACAATGATAATCATAACATATTTCAAAAGTTTTTTATATTAATAGAAACCGAAATAACGACATTTGTAGAAGAATTGTGTTTTTTTAATTGTATATGCAAGGCGGTAAATTTACACTTCGGGGTGGCAAATATTTCGGGTCTGAGTACTGCGTGCACACCCGAGTTTGACGTGCAATAAAGAATAATTAAAGCAATTAGCAATAGTCGCCGGGTTTTATTAATCGTTTTAACATTTTAATGTCTTTTTCGTTGTTCACAGCTATGCCGGAGGAAGGACCGAGAATAAGCGGTGGAAAGCCGCGCTACCAAATCGGTGACACCGTCTCCGTCAAATGTACCTCCGGACTTTCAAAACCGGCTACGCAGCTTATGTGGTTCATTAACGGCGAACCGGTAAGTACTTATTCCATGGCGTGCGAGTGAGAGATAGTAAACAACTAAGTTGTGGCAATTAGCTAAATGAAATTTGGGAACCCCGGGCGATCCCTAATTGAGCTGGAAACTTCAAACGAACCATAGGAATAAAAATTGAGGTCAACTGTTCCATGTAGGACTCGACGACGATAGACTTTCCTTACAACTTACAACATACTAACATTATTCAATATATGATTTCCGATACTATTTAACCTTTAGCATTAACCAAACTTGCATTACAAATACGTTTTACGAATTAGTTGAGAGGCCCATACTGCTATAGGGTTAAAGGTTTTGTCTGACTAGGGAAAAGAGGAAAGGTTATTATAGCCTTATTTAAATTAATCTTCTTTTCCGTTTAAGCAAAAATAGGTTTATTCTGCTAGGTTAATGAGTTTGTATTAGGAAATAGTATATATTCAAATATAGTCAATTATATATAAAAGAGAGGAAAATGTATATTTATATATGTGTGTGTGTGTGTGTGTGTGTGTAGAATGAGGGAGGAGTGTAGATTATTCGAAATTACTTGCAACCCAAAAACACGTTGGTACAACGACGAGATCTCTTTCTCGGCAGCAAGTACACATGTGTAAGCCTAGCCTACCTCTCGACCCGGTCTTCGTGGACGAGGGTCCAGGGACCAATGCGCATGCTTTAGCTGCCGTAATTTGAAGAAGACTGTGCTCAGCGATTTTCCTATTATTCTTTTATATTATTTTTCATTAATCATACCACTCGGCGGACAGGATAGGGTGGCCGTTCGCTCATGCGGCATCTTTAGCCACTTCGTCTATTTCTTAATTCCCGTGCATATTATAAAGATTTTTTCCTGTTTTCGATATATTGCGCTCAGTATGAGGCATTCGATTCCGCGGTGTATACTTCTATGTATACAGCGCAGCCCACACCATCGGGTGCCTTTGACTCCTTCTGTAAAGATGGGTTTAGCGTTAGGGTACTTCGTCATCAAGGCATGGAACTTGCTACTATATAGTACAACTATGCTTTTGTACACATTGGTGGTGTGTCACGTTTCTTGATGACTTGGAATGGGGTCAGCAATACCTCTCTCTCTCTCTCTCTCTCTCTCTCTCTCTCTCTCTCTCTCTCTTTCTCTCTCTCCTTTCTTCCCTCCCTCCTCTCTCACTTTTTCTTTACACCCCATTTGAAGTTTGATAGATACGTGAGGAGGTTGATGCCCTTTTCCACTGGACTTCAGTTTCTACGATATGTGGTTGCCATCTGAGCTTTTGATCTAATGTTATGCCGACGGATCGTATTTGCACCACGTATTAAAGAGGTTGGTTGGGCCGATTGTGCTCCTTCCTCAGCCTACAAAATGTACCGGGTTCGTCCTTCCCCCAGAGAAATAGAATCCTATTTCTGCGACATTGGGGACCATCGTGTCGATTACGCCCTGCTTTCTTTTTCCCACTTCTAGATATTTTCCTGCATAAAATATAGGCAGCTTCATGGACGTAGACAGAGACCATCATCGGGTGCTCAATACCATGAACGATGTGATAAAATAGTGATATAAACCATTTATATGGAAAACAAATTTTGCTGTTTCTGCAGCCTTTTTGTTAATAATTATAACGAAAGATCTCTTCCTCTGGCAATTTTTTTATTAAATATATCTTTCAAACAGTCTGAAACGAACTACAACAACCTTGTTTATATAAAAATCGTTATATAAAAATCTTAGTATACCCGCATATGACGAGGAATTCCACTATATGTCTCACTTTACTTTTTGAGATAATTTTCTTCACACTCCGGGCAAATCACACTCCGAACACTCTCTAACTACATTTTCCCCTGCACCTGCTTTTTACTCTGTCAGTACAGTGAAACTGCATTACGTAGGAAATTGTGAAGGAATACGTGATTTCAGGTCGACATTCTGAAAATTTTTGTCCTTGAGAAAAAGCCGGCGATTAAGAAAATTCATTTATTGGTTTTAGACTGTCGGATATAAGTAGCAGCCCTTATGTAAAGTAGCGGCCTTTTTTAATTTATTATACTGTGGCTTTTTTCTCGGGTCTTTTTTATTTCGATTCGTCTAAATCCTCCCCTTCGGCGGCCTTAGGAACAACATAAAAAAATGTGCCCTCAATTAAAAACTAATTGCCAGGGTAGATTAATAGCCTTTGCGCCTGACGAGACTGTCGCGGTTTTTTCGCCCTTCCGTTTTGCCGCTTATAAAAGATCCCCAAGAACGGGCCTGGCAACAGTTGCTTGAACTGGCACGTGAACAAAAACTGTAAATAATCTGCATTGTTCCGTGTTTTTGTGCAATAATCGAATTACTTCCTTTTACGCACGCGCGCGCGCCCACACACACACACACACACACACACACACACACACACACACACACACACACACACACACACACATCGGAGTCATTAAAAGTTTATTAAACAATTTCGTACGAGACTGCAGAGACCGCATATATAATCGATAACATCGTCCCTACACTTACAAAATGAGAAAATTTAATTTGTCATAGTGCTCAAAATAATTCATACAACAGTACCGAAAACAGGTTTTACTCGTCTCGAAGACCATTGCTTGATGATAACTATGTTTTGAACATCTATTCAGACGGTAGAAATAGAGCTTATTGAGCCCTAGGAAATGTTGACTGTTTCAACCAGCATGCGATTGTTCGTGCAAACAAACATAAGTGCATAGATGGATATGGTTCAGGTGCAGGCAGCACTAGAAAAGTTTTCTTCAACCAACAATTCAGCATGTTGTTTTCTGTCAAGTTATACTCTGTCATCCAGAATGTGGTTCAGAAGAGAAAAGACTTTAAAAAAAAGAAGAGTTTTGCAGTCGGTCTTCGACTCCGAGTAGCCCTGCAGCCACTACTTTTGAATTTTTATATTAGGCATGTACAACGAATTTAAAGTACATGGTTACAAGTACGTGGTTCTGCTTTGCTCCCAAGCCGAAGAAGGCTGAATTATGTGAATGAGAAAGCAGAAAAGGCTCTACAACTGATGCATACCTAAATATTCATGCATAGCCTAGCCTTAAGCCAGAAACACACTTACCCGATGCTACGCCATGCGACGCTACCCGACGCCTTGCCACGTTTTGGTGGGGTGTGCACATCTATCCGACGCAAGCACACGTCGCGTTCAGTCCACACCGTTTGTCACAATAATCACGATCACAATCGCAACGCATCTTTTGTTCGTAATGCACTATTTTGAGCAATACCTTGTAATAATTCGTTAGTTAAATTTTATGAGCACAACCATCTAATAAATTGTTTGTTAAACTTAATTGTTTTAAATAAAGTTACTCCTAACCATCATAATTAAACAATGTTTATAAAAACTTATGAATTTGGTTTACATTAAAATAACATGTTGTAATTAATATAACGAGAAAACTTAGTTTGAAATGAACTACAACAAATATGAGTGTCCTGTTCTGATGCCACCCGACGAAAATGGTGTAATTTTACGAGCAAAACTATGAAATAAATTGTTAATTAAATTGTATGAGCAAAACCGTGTAATAAATTGATCCAATTTTAGTATACGTACCGCCGAAGCGAGTACAATAAATTGTTAGTAAAATTCATTATATCTAAAAATAGTATTCCCGTGTTTTGATTAATTTTCTACCAAACCATTAAAATTAATTTTTTAAATAAAAACTAATTAATTTTTAATCACAATTAATTTGGTTTATATTGAAACAAGTATGATGTAATTAATATAACGAAAACAATACAAGTTTGAATAAAATTATGAGTGTCCCGTTCTTTTGTCTTCGACTGTACTCGACGCGACCCTACGAAAATCTGGACAGTGGGGATCGCAGAGCGTCGGGTAGATGTGCACGGGGGTAATACAACCTTATGGAAAATCGGAGTTTGGATTTGCGTCGGGTAGCATCGGTTAGCGTCGCATGGCGTAGCATCGGGTAAGTGTGTTTCTGGCTTTAGTTTGGCGGGTTTAGGGTACTCGTTATTCCGTTGATGCCCCGCCCTCATTCAAATTAATAAAAACAGGATACTGATTACAACCTTTTGTACATATGTACAGTTAAAAAAATGGGGACCCACTGAGGTATTAATATTTCCCTCGTACCTTCCCCCAATCTTTCGAAAACACCTAACCTAAAGCTAACATAGTTTAGTGGTCATAAGGTACTCGATATTCCGCCACGACTCACCCGTACATACTCAACAGTCACGCTAAAAAATACATTCATTCAAGACACAAAACAATCCTAAATTAGTTTATTATTGTAAGCCTTGTCTTAGAATAAGTTGTAGTGGTTGAAATAAGAACAACAAAAAATTAGTTTAAACTACCACAAAAAAAGGATATAAATCGGAAGGGGCGATCATCGGACGGGATCAACGTGACGTCTTCACCAATTGGGAAAACATTAATAAACATTTGGTCTAAGGGTGCACAGTCGGGAGCTAGGTGACGTTCCTCGAAAACCTAACTCTAAAAGGGAAACCTAACCCCTAAATAAGGTCAAAAGTATGTAGCGACGTGGAACATCGTAAATCGTGGTGGCCTCAATCAGGTGGGCGACACCCGTCTTTGCCGGTTCACCTATGACGTAGGAACTACCTCGACTTTGATTTTCCTTTCTACCTCTACTCCAGTAAAGAAACTAGTATAAAAAGAGATGATTTGGAAATCAAAAGTCAATCTACAATAGACTAAGGGCTCACTTAGTGAACAGGAGTGACTCGATGCGGAAGAGCCACACAACGTCTGGGACTCACCATGCGGGCTCAGCCAGTCAGAGCCAGCGAGGACTAGCCCCTTCGACCCATCACATCAAGTCGACTGTCGAGATACCGGAAAGGCGCTGTGGAAGCTAATCGTGGCGAGCATATTTTGGAGCAAGTTCCTTTGTTAATAGACTCGGCCTAAATTTAGAGTTGTGGCTGGCTTGTAAGATTAATTAAGAATTTGTCGTGGTTGTGTATAAAATACAACGGCAGTGTGTTAAAATAAACGTTGAAGAATATGCCCTCTGATTTATCGAATTCTAAAACCTCACCTTCCCCTGCACAAGAACAAATAGCAAAGTGCTTACGCCAACTACTCTCTTGTAACTTAGAGAAAAGCATGCGAATATACAGAGATTGTTCGGCCGTCGCGCAGTCGTCCGCTTACATTATTATTATAATGTATTTTTATTTCAAAAACGCATTAGATAAAAAAATCATAAAGTCGACCGTCAGCAGGAGAAAGATGCATGACTAATTAACAAAAATAATATGTAATAACTTCACTAATTTTCGTGGATCGCATGGCCAATTAATATCTTTCAATTAATTAAGGTTTTTAGTTGAGATAAAAATGTCGATCTCACGAGCGGGATTCGAACCCACGACCTTCGGCTAGATACGCCGCTATTCTACCACTTGAGCTATCGTGACTTCGATCCACTCGGACACTAACTTCCCATCTCAACCACACCTTTTGATATTTCCCTTCTTTTTCCCATTTTTCACATGTCGTGTAATCTATTTGATTCTCGGCGACAATGAAGGGAAAATTCAAAAGGTGGGGTTGAGATGGGAAGTTAGTGTCCGAGTGGATCGAAGTCGCGATAGCTCAAGTGGCAGAGTAGTGGCGTATCTAGCCGAAGGTCGTGGGTTCGAATCCCGCTTGTGACACTGATTTTTTTTATCTTAACCAAAACCTTAATTAACTGAAAATTATTAATAACGTTTAAAACTTTTCCTCGCCATGATGAAAACTTTCGTGTAATCTGCATAGCCATCGTTTGGTTATTGCACTGGTCAACTGCTTTGCTTAAACACAAGGCCTTTTGAGTTTATCGCGTTGAAGATAATTTGCCAATAACATTGCTCAACTTTGCCCTAACCCATCGCGATTTCGGCAACATTTCATTTTCGATTTGCCCAATCTCATGTCGACCGTCATAGCCCTAAGAGAGCATTAGTCGACGTGGATTTTCTGAAAATTTGTCATCAACTGCTGGCTCAATTTCTCCTTTCATGTCAGAAGCCAATTTTCTATAAACATTCAAAAGGCAAAGCCCGTCCAACCTGGATTCAGTCATCTTCGATGTTGTCCGTGTTTTAATTCGTCTCAAGGTGTTCTTAGATTCAGTATTCCGACCGCAAGCCGTTCCCATGGTGCGGAAGGTTCGTGTCTTGGCGAATACCTAGCGGCCACGAAATAACAATGAAATTTATAATATTATACTTAAATACTCTTTTTCATCAGAATAAATTGAAAACTCAATCAATACCAATTAATTCATTGAAATATGTTATTTGGTCAAGCGCACCACGAAAATTAGTGAATTTAATAAGATAAAATGAAGTACATCTTCACTAAAGCTCTCCGTGGCCATTTATTTTGTCGCCGAGAATCAAATAGATTACACGACATTTGAAAAAAGGCAAAAAGGAGGGAAAATTGAAAAGGGGGGGTTGAGATGGGAAGTTGGTGTCCGAGTGGATCGAGGTCACGATAGCCCAAGTAGGAGACTAGCGGCGTATCTAGCCGAAGATCGTGGGTTCGAATCCCGCTCGTGACACTGACTTTTTTATCTATTAAAACCTTAATTAATAACATAAACTGGCAAAATTAAAAATTAAAATAATTATTATTAATTATTAATCATTAAAATACATATATGAAGTGAAACAGAAACATAATAAAATAAGTTAACTAAAGTTTAAAAAACGGGAAGTGACATTTATCTGAATTTAATAGTATATGAAAAATTGAAAAGATACAGGAGATAAAGAAGAAATTATTTACACTATCAATGGACCATTCGAATGAAATTCTCCAATCGTAGCATGCAAAATAAGTGACCGGAGGTGGGACCGACCTGTCGGCTATGAAATAATTTCATCCCTTGAACGGGTTTCGACCTCAAAATAGTGGAACCTGACTTCAACAAACAAAAGGCATTGAGACAGAAAATTCGTTATTTCAAGGAAATTGTAATAATAGAGTCAACATCTTTCAGCAGTGGAATCTTTTTAGTGGACTTTTTAGACGTGGTTATATTTTAAAGGCGGCAGTTTCCCCATCAATTTCAAAAGCCAACGAAGTTCGAAGAAATTTTGGCTGTTAGTTTTTTCAAACAACTTTTTATCGTTAATATATCTTATGAAAGCTTTATACAAAACGAAGCGGTTAGAATTAGAAACTTCTTGCCGATCGTTTTGGTGCTTTGATGCTTTAATTTTGCCAGGCTGGCCAATCAATTGTGATTCCCGAGAAGAACTATCAATCAGAGGCGCTGAAAACTCAAAGAACATATTATCGTCAGAAAAAAAATGGATTGACAAAAAGCAAATTCTAATCGCATTAAATTTTAATACAGATGAGATCAAAAATATTATTATTTTTATAAATTTATTTAGAAATAGTGAGATGCGGTCTGGTGTGATGTAGGTTTCAGAAAAACATTTTCTTTATCGTGCCAACGTTTCGATCTTTATTGAGATCATCTTCAGGGCTTGGGATTTACAAAAATTGTTTAAATTTAACAAATACATGTAGGATGTGGAAAAAAGTTAATTTATACAATGCAAAAAATATATTTACAGACCGCATCTCACGATTTTTAAATAATATCGATTAACGGTCACTAATCACCACACTTTTGTATAAATAGTAGCCAAAACTGTAATTTACAAAGAAAGTGCTAATGTTGTATATTTCTAATAATGAATGAACACCCATTATTTTATAATTCAATAAATTTAAACGTGTAAAAATATGTTAAATAAAATCATTTTTTTTATTTTAGAACAACATAAGAACTTATGAAGTTATGAAGGTGTATTTACTTTAATTATTATTAATTAATAGCGTTTTTAAGGTTCTTTGATAACCAATTTCTTGAAATATATATTCCAGATTTACGGTTGTTTTCTTAGATTGCGGGGAGAGTAATTATTTTATAATCCCACCCAGTACGATGCAAAACCTACATGAATTTCAATTTTCTCTTGCAGCTCCCATGGAAAAAGTAATTTCTAGTTGACGCGAGTAATTAAAAGATGATCTACTGTGAGCAGTGCCCGTTTCAATTATAAATTGCAGAGGGTTGGAGTGTATAAGAAAAAAAACCGGTCCCGGGGAGGGACTCAACGGGCTGAAATAAAAAGAAAACGTGGTGGGATATCAATTCTGAATTAGGGCCGAAGTGATACCGCTCCGAGAAAACTTCCAAGGCGGACTTTTTCTCCCTTCTTCCTCGGTCACTAACGATTTATGTCCTTTTCATTTTAACGCGGCGATTCTTGGAAAAATAAATTAAAAGATATACCCCTCTATTGACGTGCTTGGGCAATTCGAAAACTTCGGCTCAATTTAGGCATCCCGCTTGTTTTATTTAAATTACACTTTAACGAGCAGAACGACTTATTCAGAAAGCAATTGATGATAAATCCTGGGAAAATTTATTTTTCATATTAGGCAAATCTTTCTAAAGCTAAGAACGATTAGCACATGTGCATGTACAAAAAATTACACCATATTTATATTATTTCGCAATGTGTTGTTTAGAAAGTGACGTAACCTTCAAACTATAAAGTTTTATGTTTTACTCGTGATTTATAACTAATCTAATTGAGGACCAATTTGGTATGCAATATTGCACCCCATCTCACACTACACCCTCACGCTAATAAATTCATTCAATCTCATCATACACTAAAATAAGCAGACCTTACCTTAAGGCGGCTCCAGACATGCGGTATTGAATGCCGATTGCCGCCGAATATTTGCCAAGTCTCTAGATGCTCGTCTTGGCATTCGCGAAGCAGCGTGCCTACGTATACACATATGCGGATTTTGTATAACCTCCAAGTTGTTGCGGAAACAGGGAATACGTATTTTCCAAATTCCTTGGTAGTCCTCAACTTAAAACAAATCGTGATGAACGAAAGGAAACTGTCATTGCTGCAGCAGTGGTTACTATTTTGTGCAGTGGCTACAAACTAATTGAAAAAATACATTTAATTATATTTTTATATTTTTAATTATTGCTTTATTTGTAAAACAATTTATGATTTGTAAGAGATGCTTTCCAAATTAATGTTTCTGTTTCGTAAGCATCGAGGAACTCCAAAACTGTTGCATTGGGTCAATCCATTCTTAATAAGAAAAACAATTGTTATTCTATAAATTAAAACATCTATACTAGTTAGCAACCGTTTATTAATGAAAAATAAATAGAAGAATACGCTTACTGTTGATTTTGATAACAGTTGATTGTAGGTTAAAGGTATGTACAGTTACAGTTGATTCCCAAATGTGTGGATGGTTTGAGTGCGCTTACTTCACGAATATTCGTGCCCTTTGAAGCGGACAAGTAAACCGACAAAAAGCCGAGCATGGCGAGCACCGGATGTTGTTATTCGGCGAATAGCCGAGCGTACATCCACACTAGACGGGATTCGGCGAATACCGCATGTCTGGTGCCGCCTTTAGAAGGTAACACAAATACTCCGTGCTGCTCTAGCACAGTTCTCTTATCAGGTGGCATTCCTACACTCTCTCTACATGGAACTGTGATAACCCAGAGACGAGTTCCACAGACAGCCTTCTCCGGGGGACCGGGGCATATCACCCTGTTGCCCCCTCCCGGCCTGTACGGCCAATGGAGAACCGAGCCCTCGGGAGTTGGAGAAAGGGATTTAGGCCAAAAATAAGGCCAGGTCCCTGAACAACTGAACACACTTCTCTTTGGCTTTTGTGATCGGAGGACCCTTGTCTAGAAACCAAGAGACCATCTCTGCACGGCCACTCCAGGTTCACCTTGGCCCCCAGAAAAGTACGAAGCATCTTTTCACATCTCCAATATTTCGGAATTACCCTTTACATATGTATATATTAATGTTACATTAATAATAAATAATAAGAAGAACTCTTGTGTTTTGGCTTGTGCCAATATTCGAAATTCCTTATACTCATATTTTGCTTTCCGACTTTCGAAACGATAACACATAAACATTTGATTAAGTGGGACACATCGAGCAATGTACATGCGGACAAAAACGTGGGCTATGGTTCGAACGTAAGGGTCCGCGTGTCAACCACACATGGCCTATTCTTAATCGGGTGAGGATCTCTTCTAAGATTCAGATCCTCCGAGGGCCACCTTATTGCTGTGCTCTTGATACATAGTTTTCTACATAGTACATTATGTTTTACTTTTTTTAACATACTCTTTACATTTGAACATACCCGGTTTTTAATTTTTTTTTTTTAATGTAGGATTCTTTTGTTAATTCCACCTTTCACGAATAAATAAGCATAAATATTAAAACATGGGCGTCGAATATCATTCCATAATCATCTAATCCGTTACCACTCGAATTTTTTTCAGAAGTTTTAAAAAAATTATTTAAAAAAAAACCAATGTTCCTTCTTATATATAGTTCTAATTAATTAATTTTGTTTTAGTAGTCAGAAAAAGTTCGTCCGGCAATTTTTTTTCACATAAAACTCAAAGCGTTTTTCTCACATTGTATATACACTCGCAGTATTTATACTCATCAAGGCCGAGAGGTTTGTATTGTTGTCAAAGGTTGATCTGTCATTAAACCAGTGTGTGATAAGTAAATGATAAATTATGTACAAAGTTTCGAGATTCAAATAATATTACATTGGATCGTGAGTAAAAATTGTTCACAATTATTATAAACTGTGTACATCGTAAGCTTTTGTTGATGCATGACGATCTCAACAAAACTATTACAGAAATCAAAGTTCTAAAGAACCTGAACTTGTGCCTTCGTTCAGAGTATTCATACTTTCTTTCAACTTTTATTAAAATAGTTTGCACAGGTGTTGTAAAGATCATTATCTGTATGTTTTGCAGGCGAACAGCACGTTTGTCCATGGTCCGAACGTGTCGTACATCGGCCGAGAAGGGCTTGTCGAGACGACGCTGGATCTGATGTTTCCCGTCGAACGAAGGCACTTCCGCCGAGGTGATCTGAAGCTCAAATGCCTGGCGAGCATCGCCACAGTTTACTGGCACTCGAACGAAGAGAGCGTCGAAGGCGACCGGCCCCAACGACCTCCAGTTCTAGAAGTAAAGGACAACCAACCCCACTCTTCGAGAGCCGACATGGTCCAAGGTAATTATAAACAAATTTTTACATTATACATCTTCTTTCTTCATTCTAGCATTAATATTTATGTGCTATCAGTTTTGCTCGGCTGGCCAAAAGCGGGGAACACACTTACCCGATGCAATGCTACGCGACGCCACCCGATGCTACCCGACGCAAATCCAAAGTCCAAATTTCCATAATGTTGTATTACCCCCGTGCACATCTGCCCAATGCCACCCTACACCCTACACGCCTGCGACCCTACTCTACGCTATGCGATCCCCACGAGTCCAGATTTTAGCATCGTGTACCGTTGAAGACAAAAGAACCAGACACTCATATTTTTATTTAAAATTACATGTATTATGGTCGCTATATTAATTACAACATACTTATTTTAATATAAACCAAATTAAGCGAAATCAAAATTTCATGAGTTTTTGTAAGAATTATTTAATTATGATGGTTAGGCAGAAAATTTATCGAAACTCCGGAATAACGAATAATATTCAAATTAAAAATAAATGGAATTATGACGGAGACCGAACCGCTGTTTTGTATTTTGGTTTAAACTTATTATTAGTAAATCCATTACAGTTCGTGGTCCGATTGATCAATTAACATTTTTCAATTAATTAATATTTATGAAAGGTATTGGACAGCGTCACGAGCGGGATTCGAATCCAGGATCTTCGGCTAGATACGCCACTGCTCTACCACTTGAGCTATCGTGACTTGGATCCACTCGGCCACTAACTTCCCATGACAACCCCACGTTTTCAATTTTTCCTCCTTTTTGCCATTTTTCAACATCCCAACTAAACACCTAAAAACTAAAAATGGCAAAAAGGAGGAAAAATTCAAAAGGTGAGGTTGAGGTGGGAAGTTAGTGTCCGAGTGGATCGAGGTCACGATAGCTTAAGTGGTAGAGCAGCGGCGTATCTAGCCGAAGATGGTGGGTTTTAATCCCGCTCGTGACCCTGACTTTTTATTTCAACTAAAACCCTTAATTATTTGAAAAATATTAATTGGTCAAGCAGACCACGAAAACTAGAGAATTTAATAAG
The DNA here is from genome assembly GCF_000648675.2 of Cimex lectularius. Lineage (NCBI taxonomy): Eukaryota > Metazoa > Arthropoda > Insecta > Hemiptera > Cimicidae > Cimex > Cimex lectularius. The sequence continues at coordinate 214,475 of NW_019392651.1, forward strand.
TGTAAATGAAGTATACCTTCACTAAAGCTCTCCGTCGCCATTTCGTTTGTCGCCGAGAATCAAATAGATTACACGACATTTGAAATATTGCAAAAATGAGGGAAAATTTGAGAGGTGAGGTTGAGATGGGAAGTTAGTGTCCGAGTGGATCGAGGTCACGATAGCTCAAGTGGTAAAGCAGCGGCGTATTTAGCCGAGGGTCGTTGGTTCGAATCCCGCTCGTGACGCTGACCAACACCTTTCATAAATATTAATTAATTGAAAAATGTTAATTGGTCAATCGGACCACGAACTGTAATGGATTTACTAATAATAAGTTAAACCAAAAAACAAAACAGCGGTTCGGTCTCCGTCATAATTCCATTTATTTTTAATCTGAATATTGAGCGGAGTATTAATGAAAAACTCATTTCAATATGTCAATTACTGGTTTGACAGGTCGTTTTTTGTAAATATAAAAAAGTTCAATAATCAAATATAGTATATATAACAATATTAAAGTTGAAACTGACACAATTAAGATTTTCTGAGATAGAAAATAAGTTTTATTCTCTGAATAAATTAAAATAGAAATATCCAATTTAGGTTGTCCTTTTTAGATGGCTCGCTGAATTTCTCTTGAACCAGTGACGCCTTATACATCCTGACACATCGTTTAAAAAAAAATAGTACGACGAAAACAATGGTGCAATAGGATTTTAAATTGGTCACAAAATGACCAAGTTATGGCAAAAGTTTGAACAAACGGATTTCGTTTATTTCGTTGTTAATTCCAATAATTTACTTCTTCACTAAAGTAAATATTAATTGCCTTTATTGTTTACATTCTGCCACTGTTTGTCAAACTCGCATTGTGAGTGCAAATCTTTATTTCTGGAAGTAAATAAATTTTACATTTTAATAGTACCTATTCGTTACGTTCAGGGATAGGTAAAAAAGCTCTAAAGTTGGGTCCTCATTCAACTCAACGACCGCCAAAAAAATCATCCTTATGAAGTTTGCGCGACACTTCTTTGCCGAAAGAGAAACGAATCTTTTCTGGATAGAATTGTTACATGTGATGAAAATAGGATTCTCCACGATAACAACAGACGTTGTGGACAGTCACCCGACAAAGGAGAAGTAGCACCAGCTCCCATACCATTATAAAAAAAGATGGTGAATCTTTGGTGGGCTTTATTTTTGCTGATTTATAAAGATTCTTGAATCACGGCGAAACAATCAATATTCTCAACTTGAATTATTTTCAGGAATTGATATTATTATCTTTGGTCAATCTGAAAAGGCCGATTCTTTTACGCGGCAATGCTCGGCCCCATGTCCCACATATGACAGCATGAAAACGGTTCGATGTTGGTTATGATGTTCTGCCTCACCCTCCCTATTCTCCAGGCCTTTCGCCAATCGACTACCATTTTTTCACATACCTGAACAATGTTTTACAACATAAAAAAATAGTTAGAAAAATCGTTTACGGAATTTGTTAACAATAAAGACTCAAAATTCTACTCAGAGGGTATAGAGATGTCTCCTAATTAAAACAATAATTCCTAAAATTAAATATAATACATTGCCTGATTATTTTTGTATTCCCAAAATTTGAAAAGATCACAAATAGTTAGATTTAATTCTGTTTGAAATTTTTATTTCAGAGCTATAGTTTAATGGCTGAGGAGAAAGGCGAAATAGAATGTATTGTTATAAAATGTCGTGTGACGGTCATTATTATTCCTCGCCTAGTTTTAAATATTGCACCTCTTATCTCCAGGGTCCTACAGTTCTATCCCCAAGGGTGGGTGAGGATAAAATTTCTTTTTCACACCCGTTCTTTCAAAACGACCTTGTTCAGGTTCGTTCTCTTCAAAAAAGAAGTGTGTCATCGCGAGAAAAATATTAAATTCGTAGATTTTTTAATAAAACTTACTTGATTACCGTAAAAAGAACGATGTTTAGAAAAGTGAAAAAGTGAGAAAACGACTTTAACAAATGACCTGTGAACCCTTTGCAATCGATATAAGACATGGAAAACGATGGTGAAGGTTTAAAACTTTTCCAGTCTTAGTTGGAAGACCACCTCTACAACAATTTCTCATACAATGAAAGCACTGAGGTAGTAATAATAATAATATTCATGCTGAACCGACATTAACCTCTATTTGGATCCATCTGCACACGTGGATAAGTTGTGTTAAGACACGTCATCTTCAGAGAGGAACCTGTGAATGAGGTAGGGAAGAATAATACGAGAGGGTGGGCGGGAGTGAGAGAGAGAGAGAGAGAGAGAGAGAGAGAGAGAGAGAGAGAGAGAGAGAGAGAGAAGAGAGAGAGATCTATCATCATCTATTTTTGAAATTAAGCTAATATTAAATTGGCCGGCGATATTAATCATTTACAATACATGAGCCCCTTATTAATATTTGACAAATTTTAAGAAGGCCGTTTTTTCTTTGAGTTTTCTCAAGATTTTCGTCTTTTAAATTTATATTACGTTATGAAAATTAAATATTTTTTCTCATAATTGGCAAATAATTCAGTAGTTTGAATTAATTAATACACTAGACTAAAAAAAGATAAAGGAAATTATGAGATAGGAGAATATTATTGTGGTTGTAATATACTCATTCCGCTGTGATTATAACATTATTAATCTAAGAAAATGGAATGCTCACGTTGATATTCTTTTGTCAGACGACAGATTAAATGCGCTTTCAATTCACAATAAAATAAACATTTTCTTCAAGAAATACGAAGGCTTGCAACCATTTACCTATTTTGTTCATTTCGGGCATGCAACATTCGTAAATATTTTTATTTCCACCATAGCCCATATCTTCTTCCTCCTCAGGTGTTGCAGAAAATGTCAACATAGGAAAATTTATCGTGCACCTTCCATTATCTTGGGAATAAAACTCCCTTAGCTCTCAACTTTTTCCGTAGAAGATTTAAAAGATTGTTAACCCTCAACTGTTGTTCGAATTTAGCTGGGAGCGTAATTCATTTCAACACATATAAATGCCCGCTTCTTTGCTTTTTTAAAGTTTTTAATTTAATGCAATAGGTACAAAGTTATGTGACAGTTTATTTCAAGAAAATTAAATACGTTCATGTACTTCCTGACCTCACGGAAATGACAAACCGATCGCTAATGCATTTGCAACAATAAAGCAAAACTAAAAGCTAAAGTATCTTATAGTCAATAATAAAATAATAAATGTACACAAATTATACTATTGCCACTTGTCCAAAAGACCGTTAACAGGCTTTTTCCTAAGGACCGTACACTCCTTGTTTTTACATCCACCGAAGTTTATTGTATCTACTGCAGTATATATTGATGTAAACGTCGATTTTTAATGATTTTAGAGGTGAAGGAGAATTTTAGCCCGAACAAAATGTTTAGAAAGATGAAGTCTCAAGTAGTATTTTTTATCTACGCATTTCTTTCGCAGTACGTAATTGTATTTTTAAGAATAAAACAATTTATTTTATTAAACCATTTCTATTTTCATTTTTAAATAGTTATGAATACAAAATAAATATACAATGTATGCTTTTGAAACATTATATGCAAAAAAACCTTCAATTACAAGAAAATATTAACGTTCTTAAGGACTACTGTGATCAATAGGGCTTGAATGTGCTTCTTTAAATATGAATTTAGTATAGAACTTTAGTATAGAAATATATCTTATTAGGGCCACACATCCGGGCTAATCACGAATAATTTTTTAATATATGTTTTCAAAATCCTGAGGAAGACGTTAAATACTGCCGAAAGCTCGACATTGGAAAACAAGTTGGCCACCTTCATGGCCTCATCCTTGATCTCTCATATTCATAATTTATCATCAAAGGCCGATACTATACACAACGGTAGAGAAGTATATTTGGAATTGTCAAGAATCTATGATATGTCTATATGAATAGCAAATTATGAAAAATTGTTTTTTTATACCCTGAAGAATACGATAAATATATTGTCGAAAACTAGGTGTTGATACTAAAACCATGTTTGTTTTTCTAAACACAACCGTAATCCAGGAGGCTATTATATATGTTTTTAGTTTAACTATTTCTTCAATATATTAATTCTTCGTCAATTCAATATCATTTAATTTTGAATTAAAAATAAGATTATAGTGTAAATCTTGTTTATAATATAGCGTCGCGCTATCCTTATGTTAATTTTCTTCTGTATCCTTCTACTTTTTATTACTTATTATTGTTATACCAAAATCATGTATCAGTCTCCAGCTGAAAGATATCCAAGCAGTATATACTTTTGTAAAGCTTCTCTTTTTGTAATGTAATTAGTAATCTTTCAATTAATTAAGGTTTTTAGTTCAGATAAAAAAATCAGTGTCATGAAGAAGTCTCAAGTAGTATTTTTTATCTGCGCATTTCTTTCGCAGTACATAATTGTATTTTTAAGAATAAAACTATTTATTTTATTAAACCATTTTTATTTTCGTTTTTAAATAGTTATGAATACAAAATAAATATTTATGTATGCTTATGACACATTATATGTAAAAAAAACTACAATTACAAGAAAATATTGACGACCTTAAGGACTACAGTGATCAATAGGGCTTGAATGTTGTGAAAAATGGGAGTTTGCAGTGAGTCGATTGAAGTGGTAAATTTATTCAAAAAGTTGGGTTTCATTCGGACTTCTCGCCTCTCCGTTAATATTCACCTATCCCTATAATAAAACAAATTAATGAAGAAGAATATAATAAGAGAGAGAGAGAGAGAGAGAGGGAGAGAGAGAGAGAGAGAGAGATGAAGATGATGATGAACGTTTTACTTATCAATCACACAAGATTTGATCTCAAGGAGCATTCTTACATCTAATGTGAAATACAATAGTTTCTAAGTTTAACTTACTTCTAATTTATTAAACATTAATTACATCGAATAACTTTATTTTAGTGGTCAATATGTTCCATCTATTTGTTTTACATTGAACTTAACTTAAATTTGCTCATTGAAATAGATATCCCAATTTACATAATAATTGAGCAATCAAAAGGCAAATTATTAATAAAATAAAATAAGTGAACAAACATTATTTTTAATACAATGCAGTACAAACAGTGAATTGTAAATCACCAATATAAATCTACAAATAAAACTTTACTCACTAAATAGTAATATAAACAAAAACGAAGTTAATTTTGAGACATCAATCAAAACGAGATAACAGATGATTTTTAAAACGATTCTGAAAATCTGGAGAGAAAGAGAGAGAGAAAGAGAGAGAGAGAGAGAGAAAGAGAGAGAGAGAGAGAGAAAAAAAGAAAAACATTTTTACTTCCTAGGAACAGGTTCCCTTATACAATATCGTTGCGCGATAGAATAATCGTACAAATTGGAATGAATGAAATAGAACAATGTAATAATAATAATAAATGTATACACATAGTTCACACATTAAATACTGATATATATATAAATATACTAATTAAAATTTATCAATTTTATTGTCGAAGAAAGGGAGAACGAATGAAAACTTAAAAACGCGTTCAAAGTCATTTTTCCGAACTGTTAAAATCACTGTTTACAAAAATGAGTAGCTGGAAGTCTAGACTTGTTATAATTTGTTTTGTATGATAGTAAACATTTATTAAATAAAAAAATTTCATTTGTGTCTAAATGAACGTAAATTAACCACCCAAGTGAAAATCAAGGGGGTGTTAGTTGATTTATACTGTCACTGTGAAGGAAAAGAGTTTGCTTTTCTGAGAAGTTCAACTTTACGCTCTTTTGTAATTAGTCTGAGTGCTTTCAGGTCGAAAATTATTTTGATAAGGATTGAGGTTGTTTCTCAATTTTCATAAAGCCCACGGGACGGCGTTGAATGTCAGTCAACAAGTACAAATATCACGATATTTCGACTTGACTGCGCAATTATTTAATATGACTAACACAAATTCACGTTGTGCTCTTAGAGTAAATATTTTTGTACTAATTAACATTCACGCTAAGCAAATTTTATGTAAATCCATTTTTCTTTTGTTGTTTTAATATCAGACCATTTCAAAACGAATCAACAATGAAAAAAATTAATATCTGCAAAAGTTTGTATGTAATTTATTTTCCTCGTATGTATATCTAATAAAGCTTATGACATATTGCTTTTTGTAATTGATCAAATCTTCAAAGCTTGCCTTTCAACAATCAATTATCGTCAGAATTGGTTTCTACGCAAAGAAATTCTTAATAGAACGCTATTATTTATCTTCTTAAAAAATGAAATTACTTGTTCTCATTTTCTAAATTTTGGAATTACTATTATTATATAATTTTTTAGTTGTTTATTTTTTATTATTATTTTATTTTTTATTTATTTTATAGTTGACAGGGGCATACAACAGCTTGGTCATTTCAGCCCCGAAGCTTTCACCCCCAAAAAATCGAACATTTTTTAATTAATACCGCTACACATTCGATATACAATCACACCAATAAATACATTCATACCTATATACATTGATCGCACTGATACTGTTTGGTAGATGGAGTACTCGATATTCCTCCATCTACCTATTCCCTACAATAAACTAAACTAGTCATACACACAGTCTGAGAGGCGATGGAGATGCTACTTCGCCATCAGCCCCTCCCGATTCACACCAATAAATACATTCCCTCATACAAGAGACAGAAACATAAAACTTATTACTTAAATTATTTCTACATACAATAAAAGATTCCCAATTCCTTTATATTGTTTATTGTTTACTTGTACATAAAACGTATGACCTATGCTTTCAATAATAATAAATATTTGTTCAATTGCATATCATTTGATTTCAGCCAACCTCGGCAGCTCAGGAGCTTCGCTGAATTCAAGCAGCCTGGCTATCCTGGTCGTGACAACCCTTTTGTGCCTGAGGTAGCAAACGAAGGAGGAGGAGCGTTAAGCTCAACGAAGTGAACTTTGTCGATTCATGTACATATCCGGCAAAATATATTTTTGAAAATGCAATGAAAACTGTTTTACCTTTCCTTTTAAAACTATATTGACATTGTAGAAATATGATACAATATATTTGAACAATTTTTTTTTCTTACACAAGTTTTTCCTTATTGTTTGAGATTTCGTATGTCGACTGCGCAGAATAGATAGAAACTTTTTAATAACAATATATTTCATTACAACATAAACGGTAATGTTGAAGTTATAAAGAGAAAAACAAAACAATTGACTAAAACGTGTATATAGAAAAACAAAATGTAAATAAGCTATTCCATAGAAATTGCTTTTTCTTGTATTCGCTCTATAGGATAAATTAAACAATTCGTGTATTTTTGATGCTAATTCACTCAATCATATTTCCCTGAAAAATATCTAAAATTGAAAAAAAATGCATAATAAATAAATATTATGTGGTGTACTGTGTTTGAAAAATCAGTTAAATCTTGTCTATTTGTACATTGGGCATAGAATTTTAGGAATAAAATTTTCTTTTTTATTTTTATTTTCTGTATAAAGAAACTTAATAAATGTTTTCAGAAAAAATGTAGTATTTCTTCATAACCTCGTGCAATACAAAGGACGATTTTTCATAAAATGACCTGTTTTCTTTTTGGGGAAGTTAAGGTGAGTACTGGAGATTTAAAAATTTTTAAAACAACTAATGTCTTTTTCCCACTATAAAAACAAACGTTAAAAAATGTAAAAATGTTTATGCTGATTACTAAAGAAATTTAAAAAAATTAATAATTCTTTTTTAAATAATAAAATTATATTAAATTACATTTGTTTTAATTTATTTCCTATTAAATTTAAAGTGTGATTGAGGGAGTAAAAATACTTTGATTGAATATAAAAAAAATATTTTTTTGATTTGTATAAATTCACTTTTTCCCACACCCTACATGTATTTGTTAAATTTAAACAATGTTTGTAAATCCCAGGCCCTGAAGTTGATCTCAATAAAGATCGAAAAGTTGGCGCGATAAAGAAAATGGTTTTCTGAAACCTACATCACACCAGACCGCATCTCACGATTTCCGAATAATCATTGACTAACGGTCACTAATCACCACAAGTTAAATTTAAAATATTAAATTTTCCCTGCCTCACTCTCCCACCCTCTCACTCACTCACTCACACACACTCTCTCTCTCTCTATCTATCTATCTCTATCTCTATCTATCTTTATCTATCTATCTGTTTCTATGTAACTATATTTCTCTTATTTTTCTAATTCACTCTATTTTTTATATCTATAGTTTCATCGCTCTTTTTTCTTTACCTCATAGAATTCATTTTTGTTTTAAATTGGAAGAGTATATACTCCGACAGATTGGAACGAGGGTCGCATCCACACGATACTTTTGGGAATAATACTGAGATAAGCCGCGATTGCGGATGGAGCCCTTGTGCCTTCAAATCGGACCCGGAAGTGCCTCCAGACGTTACGGAGGTACGTGAGCCTTTGAGTTCGCCCCAACAGGCGTCCGCGTCTTCTACGAATATGTCAGAGTTTGATCAAACGAATTCCCATGGATGCAAGACAATTCGATTTGTAAGACTCCCTTGAGCTTGGATCAGCCCGGGAGAACTGAATAAGTAACGGAGGCGGAAATGCCAAATCTGAAGAAGACACAGTACAAAAAGAATTTCGAAGAGTTACTCAGAATACCCAAGAGACTGAAACCCTAGATTGAAAGATTAAAAAAAAAACCTTTTTCTTAATTTGATAAAACGCATTTCGTTCAAACTCTGTCCCTCGTTGTCCGTGGGCATTTTGCTGACCATGACAGATATTCCAAAAGATAAAAATTTGAATTTTCAAGTAATATTGAAACAATCAATACCAGTAAAAATAAACTAAAATTACACCTTACAAAATAAGAATGGAATTTATAATATTATACTTAAATACTCCTTTTCTTCCGAATAAATAAATATGTTGCTATCTGGATGCTCGACACGTCGGTACCGTAAGCAAGGTCTCGACACAGCTTGTATATGCCTCGGAAACAACTTTGACTTCCAATAAAATAAAATGAAGAAGGAATTAGTGAATAAAAACTCTTTTTATACGCGAAACGAATTTTGCTTTTATTACAATTTTTTTTTTCAGCGATATCTTAAACATAATATTTGTTTATATAGGGCTATATTCTTCTGTACACAGAAAATATTTTAAAGTTAGAAATTTTAGATGTAGATCAGGTGTTATTCAGTGTAGTCAGCACCTTCTCCGTCCCGGGAGACCTAATTATTTCTCCCTGTATTTTTAATTACGATTCCGTGCCGTTTGACGAGAGTACATCGTTATATTAGGGTAAACTTGTACATTTATCTTCAAATCAAGTTTTTAAAAAGAGGAATACGCAGTTGAAGTTATTTAACTGGGGCAGTCGGTAGGACGGCAAAGATTTCAAGAGGACAATGAAGACAATCTGTTTCTACAGTTAGTTTACCGGGCGAACATCATGTATACCTACATGGTAAATCAATGATTTTCAACTTTTTTTTTGTCGCGACCACTTTTAACGATTTCAAAATTTGGCGGCCTACAAAAAAAAAGATCATTTTAAAAGGTGTTTACTTACCTATAATACACTGTGTAAAATAGTTTATGATAATTTTATTAGGTTTCGTGGTCCGCTTGACAAAATAAATTCTTTTCAATTATTTAAGGTTGTGGTCGAGATAAAAAAAAGTCAGTGTCAAGAGCGGGATTCAAACCCACAATGCTCGGCTAGATACGCCGTTGCTCTACCACTTGAGTTATCGTGACTTCGATCCGCTCGGAAACTAACTACCCATCTCAAACACTCATCTCGAAGTCACGATGGCTCAAGTGGTAGAACAGCGGCGTATTTAACCGAAGATCGTGGGTTCGAATCCCGCTCGTCAAACTGACTTTTTCATCTCAACCAATACCTTTCATAAATATTAATTAATTGAAAAATGTTAATTGGTCAATCGGACCACGAACTGTAATGTATTTAATAATTAAACTGAAGTATATCTTCACGAAAGCCCTCCGTGGCCATTTCATTAGTCGCCGAGAATCAAATAGATTACATGGCATTTGAAAAATGGTAAAAAGGAGGGAAAATTCAAAAGGTGTGGTTGAGATGGGAAGTTAGTGTCCGAGTGGATCGAAGTCACGATAGCTCAAGTGGTAGAGCAGCGGCGTATTTAGCTCCCGCTCGTGACACTGACTTTTTATCTCTACCAATACCTTTCGTAAATATAAATTATTTATTCAGTTATTTTTTGTATTGTACTGATTACTGATTTGTATAAGCTATACTCTTCATTCGCCTGTACATACTTACACGCGTTTACAGAGTTGAGCCTATCATTTAGCCCGTCTACACATAAGGGTAACAACGTAGGTCACTCGAAGATTCTACAATTATTGAGTAAGGTCAACAACCAACTATTATGCGTTAGCGATACAAAGGTTAAAACACCTTTAGGGAAAAATTACTTTCAGGTAGTTACTCCCTATGAATATAACTATAGTGCGGATGATGACCATCGTAGCATAGACTGTTTTACCGATGGCTCACTCATTAAACACAAGGGAAGCGGTGCTGGTACCTAAATTAGGGATCAGCATCTCCTCCCCTCTTGGTAATAAGACCTCCGTCTTTCAGGCGGAGGTCTGGGCTATCAATGTTTGCTGCAGAACATTCATGGATAACAAGATTAAGAGAAAAGATATTAGAATTTTTTCCGACAGTCAGGCCAGTCTTAAGTCATTACAAAAAGAGCTATCAATATCTAGGCTGGTGGAGGAAACTGTTGAACTTATTAATAGGATTACTACCAGGTACGAGAATAGGGTATGATCCTCATACGGATACCAGCTCATAAGGGACACTATGGCAATGAAGAGGCGGACAGCCTGGCCAAAGAAGGCACAAATACTGCGTTTGTCGGGCCACAACCGGTATTACCCCACTCTATAAGCACAGCGAAAGAGAGTATTAATTGCTGGGGCATGAAACAATTCCTTAAGGAATGGATTCTGTCCCCCGGACATAGGCAATCGAAGGAGTTTCTAAAGGAAATCAAACCAAAAGAATCGAAATGGCTATTCTCTATCTCAAGGAAGGGAATTGGGAGGCTTATAGGTATTCTGACGGGCCACTGCCCACTGAGAAGACACCTCGCCATAATGGCGGAATTTTACCAAACCCCTTTTGCCGCTTCTGTGAAATAAAAGAAGAAACGGCACGGCACTACCTCACATGTGATAGGTACGCCAGGAATAGATTTGAAACTTTCGAACGAGAGGACATTGCCAAATGGATACAAGATAAAATGGTACAAAATCTTGGAGTTTGTGAACAGGTCCAAGAGGTTTATGCAGGACACGTGAGCCGACCAAGTCCCGGACCTTTAAGGGATGGGGTACGAGTCTACCCAGGCATTTAACCCCTCGCGTCTTGGTCGCCCACCCTGCGCAATGTGTGTATATATATATATATATATATATATATATATCGTATCTACTAGCAATTTCAGTTTTTGTAATTAACAATAATTTAACGGCAGGCCTCGGGAATCACCCATCCGAGTGTTGGCAGTCCGAGGTCAACCCTCGGTCTTTCCGTCCAGCCACCGAGGTTGGGCTCCAGGGGCCAACAGCTCGTCATTTCGGCTCCCAACGCAATCACCTGCTAAATACAAACCCGTTCATTCACTTCCGTCAAAGCCCGTAAAATACTCGATATTTCTTCATTGCACTTTACACCTGTTATATAACTAATTTCATTGAGGGTCGATCCGTTGGGTACTCAATATGCCACCATTAGCTTTCTCACACTACACATTCACTCTCAACAAACGTTAAGGATACAGGTCAGTACTGTATACAATAAAACAATTGAAATGAATAAAAAAATGTAAGGGCATAACTGAACAATATATATATCCTGTTTTCTTTAAAAATCGGAACAGGGGTCCCAGATATCTGCTGCCGTGCTCAAATACAATTCTCATACTAGGTGGCTTTCCTACGCGATCTCTATATGGGGTCAAGGAACACCTTTAAATTCGGTAGGACACAAGCAATCTACATGCCGAAAAAATACATGGGATTTAACCCAAAAGTAAGTGTCCGTGTTAAGTACATTACAATAGAGGGAGTATTTCGTTACATGTCATTAAGCTTAAGATTTTATGCGTTTTAAAAACTTCTGTATGTTCAAAATATTTAAAATTGAAGTCGCATCTGGAAACATTATTATGTTCGCTAGATATGCAAAACAAATGTCTATTTGTCCACGGCTAAAGAAGCGGAACCGAGGAATCTTAGAGATAAGGCTCCTGACAAATGGTCCTCGTTTCCCCTCCAGTCAAAATTGAGTCGAGGTGAGTTGACAAGCTTAAATGATATAAAGGAATCTGTTTTACTTAAATGCTAGAATTTTATACGACGGGTCTCTTTATCTCGCTGTTTTTATCGCCTTTACAAATCGGCATTAGACTCTTCCAGGTACGTTAAACCACCCCCCGTCTTGTCATGGGGTGATAATGCTCGCAAAAAGTCATCAGCGATAACCCTAAACATTCTATTAAAATTAAACGTCGACTCCGCCGCTGGTAAAGTAGGCGAAGCAATTTATTACCGTATCAATTTTTTTAGAAATAGGATACTGATCAGATAACCAGATTAAAACAAATAAAATACATTGTAAAATTCTGTTTTTTTTTTTCATTTAAAAAAATTACAGCATGATAAACTACTGTTTAAAAGCATTAAGTTAATTAATGCGTACTGGTTCTTAGTTATCATTTTGCTGAAATATGTCCCTGCATGTAGAAATATATGACAACGTTAAGATTGATCATTTTATTTCCTGACTCCATGGTTGTCAGGATGAAGTTTCAATCTTTGGATTCAATTCGTAAATTATCATCTACATTTACATTTGACATACGTTCTTTCAAAAATTGTTTCAATAATCTCCTGCTTTGTCATTTCAGCCCCCAACGCACAATGAGGATACTGATTTTCGATAATCCACCATCCACCATCTCATTTACTCATTCAAACCAACACACACCACCATTCACTCTGCCAATATACAGTGCACTCTTTACAGTGTATTCAATTTATACAATATATCCATTATACAAAATTTAATAATTAAATATGCATATAAACTGCACAATTCCTATCATCTTTAAAAACCGGAACAGGGTACCTAATAACAGCATCTCTTGGCCATCTTGGCCGAGCGTACCCACAGATTTGTGTTCAAGGGTGTACCCAATGTCCTTCTTGGGGGGGGGGATAGGTATGTAATTAAAAGTGACCATTGCTTAGGCTTGCTTATTAGAGAACTGCCTCCCCATTTTGAACAATTTCTCAGTCTTACAGTTTTAATAGAAAATATTCAAAATAAAATGAAATAGAAATATAGTTCTAGCTTGTCGTCCGTCAAACCCCAAGTCTTTGAAGTCGGAGAATTTACCGACAACACGGAAAAAACCGAGTCACCTGGAGCAATAGCATTTCTTACATTATTTTAACTTGTTTATTGCGTTTAGCAATTTGCAAAGGAATAAAATTAGTAACAATTAATTTAGAGAGAGAAGGTAATTTTTAATTTGTCAGATAACAATTAGGTTTTCTTTATTGGACATTTTGTGATGCGAAAATGGGACACAAAACGTTTGAGTTTTCTTCATTACAGTCGTATCAGATAGCATTTAAAGACCCTTTTGACGGTGTGAAATTATTTCTTATATTGGCGTCTTCCCATTCTTTTTTTCGTACCATCCGTCCAATAACCCGACGACAAGACCTTGGTTGAAAAGTTCAATACATAATTTATTCCTTTTGATCTCACTGAGTCTTGAGTTTTCCCCAGCTTTAGTTCATTTCAGATAATTGCAACACACCGAAAGTATTGGTAGAAAAATTTTCCCTTTCAAGAGCTTGTTTTTAATTGATATTTTCAAGAAACCAATTCTCGTAAAATTATTATTAATAAACAATCAGTTGAACAACATTTTAAAATTTTATTTATATAAATAATCCGAACCTGCACAATAGCTATTTAATGACTATTTTATATGATAGTATTATAAATAGTTAAAAAATGTATATCTAATGGGAAGCATGCACCCAGGCAGTGTATTTTCCTATTTTTACATTTTACTGTTGTGTGTCTAACTATCAGATTAGATCAGAATCAGAATAACTTCCAAAATCGTGCCAAGTTCTCTTGTACTAACACCTTCAGGGCCTGATACGAAATAAATTACGGTCGGAAAATCTTAATTTTGGAAAGTTAATAAAAAGAAAATTATAAATATATTATGTAAAAACTATTACTCAACTACTTTGTGCAATAAATTTATACAATGCATGAAGAATTCTTCATCCTTTCCAGGTGTTATACAAGGTGAAATACATATTAGTAGAAGTAACCTGTCAGAATATTCAACAATAGAAACTTTCACTTTTGTACCTAAAATCTAACAAAAATTAAAAAGGTTGTTTAAGGCCTTAATCACGTATAAATATTCTAATAAACTATCAAAATTACATTCGAACATAAAAGCTAGAAAGAAATTAGAAAATCAAGCACATAATATATGTAAGATAAATAGTAAAACATGTGATAAACTGTATGTAGGAGAAACACGCAAAGAATTCGTGCGCGAATAGGACAGCACAAACTACATTACAATTAATTAAGGTTTTTAGTTGAGATGAAAAAAATGTTAATGGCACGAGCGGGATTCGAACCCACGATCTTCGGCGTGATACGCCACTGCTCTACCACTTGAGCTATCGTGACCTCGATCCACTCGGACATCAACTGCCTATCTCAACCCGACCTTATGAGTTTTCCCTCCTTTTTGCCATTTTTCAAATGTCGTGTAATCGGATTGGATTCTCGACGACAAATGAAATGGCCACGGAAAACTGGCTTAAAAAATGGCAAAAAGGAGGGAAAACTCATAAGGTCGGGTTGAGATAGGCAGTTGATGTCCGAGTGGATCGAGGTCACGATAGCTCAAGTGGTAGAGCAGTGGCGTATCACGCCGAAGATCGTGGGTTCGAATCCCACTCGTGCCATTAACATTTTTTTCATCTCAACTAAAAACCTTAATTAATTGTAATGTATTAATTGGTCAAGCGGACCACGAAATTAGTGAATTTAACAAACTACATTGTAAAATACAAATAGACTATGTAGAGGACTGTCACAGCACTTCCACGTACGAATCATCTAGCTGATTTTGAAAATTACGGACTATTAGATAGGAAAAATATAAATTAATGTAAAATGTAAAGAAAAGATGTATATCAAATTAAACAATAAAAAATTGTAACATACAGATAGACAAAATGGGTAAGCACCGTTTATGAGAGTATCATTGAGTATGAAAAAAAAGAACGATTATTCGGAGATCATGAGATGCCGTCTGGTGTGACGTTGGTTTTTTAGAAAAACTTTTTCTTTATCGTGTCATCGTTTCGATCTTTATTGAGATCATCTTCAAGGCCAGGGATTTATAAAGATTGTTTGAATCCCCTTTGTAGGATGTGAAAAAAAATGAATTTATACAATGCTAGAAGATTTTAGAATAAAAAAAATGAATTTATATACTGATAGAAAATTTTAGATTTAAAAACGAATGAATTTATTTGATGCTAGAAGATTTTAGATTAAAAAAATGAATTTATATATTAATAGAAAATTTTAGATTACAAAACGAATGAATTTATTTGATGCTAGAAGATTTTAGATTAAAAAATGAATTTATATAATGATACAAAATTTTAGATGTAAAAATGAATGAATTTGTATGATGCTAGAAGATTTTAGATTAAAAAAATGAATTTCTATAATGATACAAAATTGTAGATTTAAAAATGAATGAATTTGTATGATGCTAGAAGATTTTAGATTAAAAAAATGAATTTATATAATGATACAAAATTTTAGATTTAGAAACGATTGAATTTATACGATGCTAGAAAATTTTAGATTCAATCACAGTATTTGTAATCACTCAAAGTATTTGTTTTCAGTGTAAATGTGTCATTCTTGTGTCGTGTTGGGAGATCAAATCTAAATTTTTCTAGCATTGCATAACTTCATTCTTCTTTAAATCTAAAATTTTCTATCATTATATAAATTCATTTTTAACCTAAAATCTTCTAGCATCGTATAACTTCATTTTTTTCACATCCTACATGTGTTTGTAAAATTTAAACAATGTTTGTAAATTCCAGGCCCTGAAGATGATCGCCATAAAGATCGAAACGATGGCACGATAAAGAAAATGTTTTTCAAAACCTACGTCACACCAGACCACATCTCACGATCATCGAATATTCATTTTTTTAAAAATAAATATCCGAATATGTTTTTAATTATACTAATATCATAAGTACCTGACATTTCGAGTCATACTGACACGTACGTACATGTTTCACATGTTATTCGGTTTGAAGGGCTGTCAGATCATTTTACGAATTGTGTTGTCGGCATTCGTAAAATATTTTAAATCTTATTTGTTTGAAAACGTGGAAATTCAAACCAGGTAAAATCGATACAAATTTTATATTCATTTTAGCATAGACAGAGATGTTTATTTTGAGCGAATTCAACGTTTCTTCCCACGCAAACTAGTATCAGCTTTTCAATAAGTATTGTTTTACAAAGCTCGTAATTAGATAATTTTTAGTTTGGTTGACCTTGTGATTTGACAGGTCCGAAATTTTCGTATCATTTAATGGATAAATCACTGGTATCTCACGATCTCCGAATAATCATTGACTAACAATCACTAAACACCACACATTTAAAAGAAAAATGTTTGAACGTAATTTAACCTTTATTTAGTTTTAACTAAATATTGTAGTATTAAGTAAATATGAAAAAAAGTATTTAGGTATTTTAAATTATTTTGATCAATATTAATTATAAATACTTAATACCAATGTTTTTAATTAATATAAAGTTTTTGCAGAAGCGATTTGCTGCATTTGAAAGTAAACACTTATCAACTATGAATTTTAAACATTTGATACTATATTCTTCTAAATTCTTTTAGATGAAATAAGAAGTAAGTAAAATATATTTTTGTTTGTAATATGATAAAAGCTTGAATATAAAATTTTGACAGTATATTTGATCCGATTTGTATTGTACTACAAAGATTATGGAATTTTTAATTAAAAATCCATAAATTTTTAACCATCTCGTAATATTATAGAAAATAGATAAACATATGTAAAGCACGCCTTTGTTTGAAAGTTTTGGAATGAAAAGTCACAAATAGAGACAGCTTGTGCAAAAAAACAAGCGGTATTCACTAAAAACATATTCTTTTTTGACCAGGCATTTTTATTTTGAGGTATTGCGTCCGATTCATTTTTTGTTAACTATCAATTATCGGATTTAGTTGTTATTTCTATCAGCATACTAAGTACTCGTGAGTTTTGTGCAATCAGAAATTGTCAGTATATCCTCAAGCCCAAAGGTTTCAAGGTTTCGATTCACTTTTCCTTTATCTATGAGATTATTTAAATAAAAACAAATATAATAATCAGGGAAGTAATGATCGGAGTAATTGTTCAAATGCGAAGCAGGGGTTGTTTTATTTATCGTTATTGTTATTAGTGAGCGGAGTGTCGCGAGAAGGCGGAAGAAGGGGGCTGCCTAGAAAAATCAGCCGGGCCACAACATAAATATTCCGGTCTTGCATGACTGCGGCCCACTGCGTAAAACCAAATCTTATTTAAGCAAGGAAACGTAAATATTTGAAGCCGTGTCTTCTGGCTAACTTTTTCAACGTGTGCGTAATGTGTGCCAGCCTAAATAAGGCGGCGGCAGACAAATATTGTCGTTCAAGACTCTTTATTTTTAATGGGGGCAGATAAACGTTGAATACCTAATTGTAATGTCATAATTAAAATTATCTTGGGTCTAAAGGTTTGATATGTAGGCGGCATATTTTAAGAACACCGTTTATTTACAACTGCAAATTTTATGCTTGTGCCATACAAATTTAATAGCGAACAGAGTTGATATTTGCCCAGGCTGTTAATTAGGAGTTTAACCGTTTATCTTGTTTAATAAATGTTGTAAATTACCGTATTAAACACAGAAATTTACAAAGGGGAATATTTCATGATTACATAATTTTTAATTGAACTGTACAAATTATTTTTTGCTTAGACGCATGAACAAATAATTAACATATTTTTTACCATTATAATCGTTAATACTGTAAATTAACAACGACCTGTTTATAAGCTTAATTCTGCACGTTCTACACGTATACTTATGACTTCTCACGGTTTTGGCTGTTCAGAATCAGGTCAAATGTAAGTTCTATCCGTCCCGTAGCCAAATTTCGGCGGACAATCAACGGCTAGGATATTTCATCCCAAACGCATGAAGTTCGTACACTAGATACACGCGCAATCTTATGAATTATTCAGAAATAGTGAGATGCGGTCTGGTGTGATGTAGGTTTCAGAAAAACATTTTCTTTATCGTGCCAACTTTTCGATCTTTGTTGAGGTCATCTTCAGGGCTCAAAGTGTTGTTTTCTTTGCAAGTGTGCCATTCTTGTTGTCCAGATTTTCGTCGGGTCGCATCGAGTACAGTCGAAGACAAAAGAACCGGACACTCATATTTTTATTCAAACTACATGTATTATTGGCGTTATATTAATTACAACATACTTATTTTAATATAAACCAAATTAACTGTGATTAAAAATTAATTAGTTTTTATTTAAAAAATTAATTTTAATGGTTTGGTAGAAAATTAATCAAAACACCGGAATACGATTTTTTGATATAATGAATTTTACTAACTATTTATTGTACTCGCTTCGGCGGTACATATACAAAATTGGAACAATTTATTATACGGTTTTGCTCATAAAATTTTATTAACAATTTATTTCATAGTTTTGCTCGTAAAATTACACCATTTTGTAATGTCGGATAGCATCAGAACAGGACACTCTTATTTTTTGTAGTTTATTTCAGACTAAGTAGATGTAATTTTCTCGTTATATGAATTACATATTATTTTAATGTAAATCAAATTACACGAGATAAAAAATGCATAAGTTTTTATAAACATTGTTTAATTATGATGGTTAGGAGTAACTTTATTTAAAACAATAAGTTTAACAAACAATTTATTAGATGGTTGTGCTCATAAAATTTAAATAACAATTTATTACAAGGTTTTGCTCAAAATAGTGCATTAAGAACAAAAGATGCGTTGAGATTGTGATCGTGATTATTGTGACAAACGCTGTGGACTGTACGCGACGTGTACTTGCGTCGGATAGATGTGCACACCCCACCAAAACGTGGCAAGGCGTCGGGTAGCATCGGGTAGCGTCGCATTGCTTAAGTGTGTTTCTGGCTTAAAGTCGAAACGTTGGCATGATAAGAAAATGTTTTTCTGAAACCTACATCCCCCCAGACCGTATCCCATAATTTCTGAATACTTATAATTAATTTTTAAGTAATGATGCATTTGGTAGGGAGAGGAGATTTGGTAGGGTTGCTTCACTGGCCCTTTCACTTTTCCATACTCAGGGCGCCAGTGTTTCTCATGATAATAGAGGAACCCCGGTCTAGGTTTATGTTTGTTTTGTTCTGTGTGAAATATTTTTGGATTGTGGAAGTCGAAATTGTGTTTGTGTTCGAAATGGTGGGTAGCGAGTGCTGTAGGATTTTGCTTGGGTTTTTTGCAATCATAGATATGTTGCTTTACTCTCTTGTCCAGATATTGGGATGTAAGACCGATATAAGTTGCCGGACAGTTTAAACAGTTGATTTTGTAGATTACGTCAGATTTATTGGGATCTTTAATTTTGGAAAAAAGTGTTTGAATTGTTTTATAAATTTTGAAAGCTATTTTGAATTTATCGGACGAGCGAAATGTGTTTAATTTATGTGATAGGCCTTGGATAAATGGTATGGCAATGTATGCTGGATTGTTTGTATTTGATAGACTAATTATAAAACAATTCGAACACTTTTTTCCAAAATTAAAGATCCCACACCAATAACAAATAAATCTGACGTAATCTACAAAATAAACTGTTGGATTCCTTCCCCACCCCTTCAAAAACCAACATATATAAACATAAAACAGCAATATCTCACTGGCACTCTCAAAACGACACGCAAAAATGACACAATTACACAGAAGACAAACACTTTGAGCGAGTAGAAATACTTTGATTGAATATAAAAAAAAATATATTTTGCATTGTATAATTCACTTTTTTCCACATCCTACATGTATTTGTTAAATGTAAACTATGTTTGTAAATCCCAGGCCCTGAAGATGATCTCAATAAAGATCGAAACGTTGGCAAGATAAAGAAAATGTTTTTCTGAAACCTACATCACACCTGACCGCATCTCACGATTTCTGAATAATTATCGACTAACGGTCACTAATCACCACACATTAATTATAAGATCACGCAAATCATCACCGGACATGAGAAATTTTCCTGCGAGTCGGCTGACTCTCCAGAACGTTGCCTTCGGAATGTGACATCATCCAGCCTGCAAGGCATTGTTTATAGCAGATGATCTTTCCCCGGAAGTGTTAACATTGGCTTCCTGCAAAGCCGAAGCTGCTGCACCCAGAAGTAAATTTATGGACGCAATATTAGCTTTATTAGAAAAATAATTTGCAAAAGTAGAAAAGAATATATTTTATATTGGTATTAATATTTATTAGTATAATAAAGACATGAATATTTTGTTATTTAAATTTAATTTGTAAAGCACGTTGCAAATAAACGTTTGCATAAACATTAGAAAGTCAATATAAATGCAGTAAAGAACAACAAGGATAGATATCCGTAAGTACTATATTCACTAAAACATCCCTGTTTTCTACAAAAATCTTAAAAAGGGACCCAAATACAAGCTGCTGGGCTCGAGCACAAATCTCGTATAGGGTAGCATTCCTACACGCTCTCCATATAAAGTGAATCACCCTTTAATTAAATGGGAAACATCGCACAAACCTTCAACAAATCAACATGCCGGACAAAGGAAGGCATTCACCAAAACGTAAGTGTCTGTTAATCGGGTGAGGACGATCCGTATTCTACGGGTTATATCACCTATCGACAGTGACCTCTTGATAGCTCTTGAGAGCCTCTCTGCCGACCCGACCATCCGACGCTACAATTTCCTTTTGTTCATATTTTTTTATCGCATTTTTAGTGTTTGAAGATAGTGGATCGCAGGGGTCACGTTCGGTTCAACAAGAGCACGAGGGTCCGCAAAGTATCTGTGACATCAGTAACAGTAAGATCAGGAAGTGCTTGTTCAGAAAAATGGTACAAATTGCAAACATATCAAAAATGGATACTAAATATGTTGATGGAAATATGCATGTTTTAACTCAAAAATTTTTTTTTTTTTCTTCTTATGTCTCACTAATACTGTTGGGTTAGAAGATCAGTATGCAATTGGATGTATAGGATTTAGTATTAATACTTCTTGGATACTTATTAATGGACAATAAAGTAGATAGTACAAGGTCTCTACAGGTTTATGTACGCTTGTAATTAGCTCACGTCCTTGCATTTTACGTTACAAGTCTAATTTGTTATTAAACTGCTGTAGTTTTCGACCTCTAAAAGTAATTTTACGAGCCCTTTCATTATGATCCTTTATATTAGAAAGCGTATAACAGGCTCTTTCTGAAATCTAGTAAATGTCTTTTTTTTGTACATTATTGAATGTTTCGTTACCTGGATTTTGTCTTTTCGTTCTTATTAGAGTGGGTATATGTCGAAAATTTGTGTGGTCGTACTTGAACAATATGAAACATATTTGTTTATTTTTAAATTTAACATATCGTGAATAATACCGCTTGTGACAGTGACATTTTTATCTCAACTAAAAACCTTAATTAATTGAAATATATTAATTGGTCAAGCGGACCATGAAAACTAATGAATTTAATAAGTTAAACGAAATTTATCTTCACAAAACCTCTCCATGGCAATTTCCTTTGGCGCCGAGAATCAAATAGATTACACGACATTTCAAAAATGGCAAAAAGGAAGAAAAATTCAAAAGGTGGGGGTTGAGATGGGAAGTTGGTGTCCGAGTGGATCGAAGACACGATAGCTCAAGTGGTAGAGTAGCGGCGTATCTAGCCGAAGGTCGTGGGTTCGAATCCCGCTCGTCACACTGACTTTTTTGATCTCAACTAAAAACCTTAATTAATTGAAAGATATTAATTGGTCAAGCGGACCATGAAAACTAATGAATTTAATAAGTTAAATGAAATTTATCTTCACTAAAGCTCTCCGTGGCAATTTCATTTGCCGCCGAGAATCAAATAGATTACACGACATTTGAAAAATGGCAAAAAGGAGGAAAAATTCAAAAGGTGGGGTTGAGAAGGGAAGTTGGTGTCAGAGTGGATCGAAGACACGATAGCTCAAGTGGTAGATTAGCGGCGTATTCAGCGGAAGGTCGTGGGTTCGAATCCCGCTCGTAACTGACTTTTTTATCTCAACTAAAAACCTTAATTAATTGAAAGATATTAATTTGTCAAGCGGACCACGAAAACTTATGAATCATGAATAATTAATTATTCAATATGGAGATTTATACTTTGCTTTACGTATGCTATATTTTCTAGAACGTGAAACTACGTTGAATAATTATGATACACAATACAAATAACTTTTGGCAGATGTTTGAACCAAAATTATCATATCCGGTTGGTGTATTTTTGATTTCTATTCGCTAAATCAATCTCAATGACTCAGTGACCTCTCTCGCATGGTGGACCGATCGTTCTCTCATTCTACGCATCACTAATTCATCAATTTCTCCACACACATAATACGAAACAACATGACTTACCTAACGTTTGTAAAAAGTGATTTTTATATAGTTTGTTTCCTGCCAGACGATCCTTCGTTCGACCCGACTAATGAAGATGGATTAAACGAACCGGATGAAACATTCAGAGAGATTAAATGGGCCAGGGAGGATGTTTTGGGCAAAATTCCCTTAATGGCTCATCAATCGTATTTGATTTAAACATTGTATCAAAAATCCATATATTTATAATTCTCATTGATTTTCACTTATTTACGTGCTGTCCTACTCGAAAGGTCACATATGTAATTATTTTTAAAACGAAGAAGAACCAATGCTGAATCCCAAAACAAGAAAACAAAGTCTTAGAGGTGTCTGATTAAAACGTCATCAATTAAAAATAAAAGCTATAATTTTAATAAACAACACTTATTTTTTTGTCAGAGCTGTACAGGAAAATGGTTAGATGAATGATGCAGCTTGATGTGGCAAAACATTTTTAAACTGCTACGCAATTCCAAGAAAATTTCAGGATTACTCCAATTTTTTCTGGGCTACCTCCTTTTTCTTAAGGTCGAACTTTAATTATGATTAATATTGTTTAGTGATACAAAACAACAAAATTGTAGATTAAGTTAATATTTGGTTAACTTATTTCGTGTTCAGTTATGATTAAGTTAAATTAGATTTAAATAAATAATAGACTCAAACGTACAGAATCGTCACACAAATAAATAGAAGTGCGGCACATCAATAAGTCTTGTTATTACTAAATTGCTGGTCATAAATAACCTTTTATCAAAAGCTTGTGTTTCAAGTATGAAATAGAAAGTAATATTAGAATTTCGTTTAATACAGCTTTACTTAAATTTTTTGTCTCTTTACCACACAAAAAAATTGCTTAACACCCGTGGCCGTGTCTTTAATTGTTAACTTTCACCTCAGCGGCAATTAAAAATGAAGATAAAAGCGAAAAGGTGAGGGGAGAAAGACATTATCTAAATAAAGAAGGGTCGTGGGTAAAAAGCGAGTACGACCTACACTTAGGTGTCACAGCCCTTTGATTAATGCTGTCGGTAAAATTTCTCGATGGAGGCAACCCTTCCTTTTGAATAATAACAACACCCAGAGACAATTTATTTTAGTTCGAAAATTAAATGATGTTGATTAAGTACATTTTATTTTTTTAAACCTGATGATACATGTTACCCATATTAGATAAAACTATATAATTATTCGGAAATCGTGAGATGCGGTCTGGTATGGCGTAGGTTTCAGAAAAACATTTTCTTTATCGTGCCAACGTTTCGATCTTTATTGAGATCATCTTCAGGCCTGGGATTTACGAACATTGTTTAAATTTAACAAATATTCTACTCACTCAATACTATGATTGAATATAAAAAAATATTTGTTTGTATTGTATAAATTCACTTTTTATAATTATAATAATATAATTATATATTGTTTAAATTTAACAAATACATGTAGGATGTGGAAAAAAGTGAATTTATACAATACAAAGAAATATTTTTTTATATTCAATCATAGTATTGCGTGAGTAGAATATTTGTTAAATTTAAACAATGTTCCCAACAAAATCCCATGCCCTGAAGATAATCTCAATAAAGATCGAAACGTTGGCACGATAAAGAAAATGTTTTTCTGAACCCTGCGTCACACCGGACCGCATCTTACGATTTCCGAGTAATCATAGACTAACGGTCACTAATCACCACGTATAACTACATAATTTTTGCTTATAAAAATTTAATACAAAGTGTGTTCTAAGGGATCGATTTTCCCCTTGAGGTTTGATGTTGTTGTTTAAAAGATACCACAACAAAATGAAGCGTCTAAAATGGAGGGTTAACATAAATTTACCTAATTTTCTTGACAAACTCATTAAGGGAAGAAACACGGGGTTGTTATTCGCGCATGCGGACGTTAAAGTCAGTTCTGCCAGTATTATCGCGTAATACAACAGAGATCTTTGCTCGTTATTTAAAGAAATATTTTCTTTAAATGCCATTGACGTAATTTTACAAAATCCATATTTACAGTCAACATTTTGAGCACAAAACTTTACAGACTATCGAATATTGATTTCATTGTACGCATAATTAGTACCTGAGGCGAAAAACGTTACTTTTGCATTGTGCAGAGAGAAGATGTTGATAGCTCGATTAAATCGAATTCTGTGGAAGTTTTTCAGGTTAACGGTAATCCATCACAGTTCGTGGTCGGATTGACCAATTAACATTTTTCAATTAATTAATATTTATGAAAGGTATTGGTTGAGATAAAAAAGTCAGTGTCACAAGCGGGATTCGAACCCACGACCTTCGGCTTGATACGCCGCTGCTCTATCACTTGAGCTATCGTTAGCTAAAGCTCTCCGTGGCCATTTCATTTGTCGCCGAGAATCAAATAGATTACACGGCATTTGAAAAATGGCAAAAAGGACGGAAAATTCGAGAGGTGAGGTTGCGATGGGAAGTTAACGTCCGAGCGGATCGGAGTCACGATAGCTCAAGTGGTAGAACAGCGGCGTATTTAGCCGAAGATCGTGGGTTCGAATCCCGCTCGTGACACTGATAATTTTATCTCTAACAATACTTTTCATAAATATTAATTAATTGAGCAATATCTAACTAAAATACATTACTGTTACTTTTAAGCATTTGGAAAAAAATCAGCTTAAAATTGTTTACATATCGCCAAATAGCCCAGTAGTGTATTGCTGAGAATGCGAGAGAAGAAATATTATTCATAAAGAAGGAAAACGGAATTTTCTCATGTCAAAGAAATCCTTCCATTTATAAAGAATTTGTTTAACTTATCTCAAATATAATTCCAAGGGTCTACCGCGATTTGAATCGAGAATGGTTTGGGTAGCAAGTGGATAGATTTTTGTTAACACAGAGAAAATGTTGTTGTAATAAACATGGTGACAGCTTCATTCAATTTCATGTACATAACTTGTTTATGTACTACATGCTTCGAAACGAAAGTAACCAAAATCTGAAGAATTTAACGCGTTACGTTCATGAGTACCGTCTTCATAGCGAAGGGTGGTTTTAAGGCCATGACCTCTTTTGCTATCATTGATTTCGGACGGTCGCTTGGACAGCATCTCGGTCTAATTTTTTTACTCGTTCGGCAAAAGTAAGGCGATTAAATCGTAAAAAAAGAGGCCGTAGAACTTTTATTTCCTGAAGGGCGCTGGATGGGCCCCGTTTACGATCGTCCCACCTGTGAATGTTTGACAAGAAGTGACACAGTCCCGTTTTGATGTCTCATCCTTGTCGGGACGGACGTCAAATTCCAGTCGAAACTGGTGAATTATTCATTGCGTCGGATTGACCGGGCCAGAGACCAATCCCGGGAGGGAATGCATCCAGGAAAATGTAACTTGTATACACAGCACGCCAACCGATTTTCTCTTCTTCTTTCCGGTTTAGAATTAAAAACCAACAAGGTCTATCCTACATTTCCAAGGTTTACCGCTATATATTTGCAAAGATAAAAACAAATGAAAATATTAATGAAAACATTTTTCTTTTCCCAGAAGACCAAAAAATCATAATTAAACTTTTCCAGTTAAACTCCAAGTTCTGTTCAATCAAAACATACAAATTGGTAAAAGGCAGTAAAAAAACATTGTTAATTGCACACAAGAATTGATTCATTTTTCTTGTAAGTTATAATTACTACAATTGAAAAACAATCCTCAGAACAAAACGCCGCAAAAGTTCCCCTTATAAGACAAAAATATAAAACCTGTATTTAAGTATTTACAGTTGGTATACATTTTGTAAAAGATCATTTGAAAAAAATGAATCACACACACCCCACCTTTTTTCCTGTTATTTTATTGTGGTCGTTGTACATAAAACTGAGATATAAGTCCCGGTTTATTGACAGTACAGGGAGTAGGAAAAAGGCGTTTTATTTCAATTAATATAATAAGAATTAACGATGGAATTTGCAGGCGTTATCTCCAAAAGATAAACATCAAACCCACACCAAACTGTTTACCTTGTAATATGATCGAGGATTTCGAACATATCGTGTTCGTGTGCGTCGAATATGAACATTAAATGCAAGTTTTTTCAATTAATTAATATTTATGAAAGGTATTGGTTGAGATAAAAAACTCAGTGTCACGAGCAGCATGGGTTGAGATGGGAAGTTAGTGTCCGAGCGAAGTCACGATAGCTCAAGAGGTAGAGCAGCGGCGTGTTTAGCCGAAGGTCGTGGGTTCGAATCCCGCTTGTGTCACTGACTTTTTTATCTCAACCAATATCTTTCATAAATATTAATAAAATGAAAAAAGTTAATTGATCAATCGGACCACGAACTGTAATGGGATTAATTTCAAGTTTTATTCTAAGCGTTCGCTGCCATGAAAACAGTTTCAAAACCTTAAAAATGGATATCACTACTTGCTTAGGATAGGGAAATTGTATGTAGGACTATTTTTTCATTTTTCAAACACGTGAAATGGATGTTCGAATGGTTAAGAAATAAAAAGAAAAAACAAAAAATGAAATAAAATAACTAGGGTGTAATAGTATTAGATAAATAAACTAAATTCAAAATAAACCACAAACTAATTGATAGATAATACCTCTGGTACTAGCAAAAAGTAATTAAAATAAACAAGGATCCCTGTGATAATGTACTGAGGATAAAAATTAAATATCTGCACTTTGTAAAATATAAAACTTAATTAATAATCTACATATTTAAATAAAACCAAAACCTTTCAACAGGTGAAAATGAAGTATGACTGTGAATTTTGTTATTCTACTTATCACTCCTAGATAACGCTGTGTGTTTATAGCAGCAAATTGCAAGAGCTAGTCTCTCTAAGTCAACTATCCGTGAACACCTGTGAGTATTCATATCTACACAATAAACAGATTCACTAGTTTTCGTGGTCCGTTTGACTAATTAATATCTTTCAATTCATTAACATTTTCATTTTCAATTAATGAATAGTGGCAAAAAGGAGGGAAAATTCAAAAGGTGAGGTTGAGATTGGAAGTTAATGTCCGAGTGGATCGAAGTCACGATTGATCAAGTGGTAGAGCAGCGGCGTATCTAGCCGAAGGTCGTGGGTCCGAATCCCACTTGTGTCACTGACTTTTTTATCTCAACTAAAAACCTTCATTAATTGAAAGACAAAAAATAGAATTAATTACATTTTTCATGATCATCATACTCCACTAATACAAATGTAGTTACCTCAAATTAAAGATATTCCAGACGTTCATATATTTTATTAATGAAAGTAGCTATTTAGTATCATTTTAATTTTCGTACGTATAAAAATAGTAAATTTTAAAAAAAATATTTTAACTAGCCTACTATAATTTTCAACATTATCTATGATTGGTCTGTTATTAATCACTATGTATTATGTTACAGTTCTGATTTTTTTTTGATAAATATAAAATATATCGTCATTATGCGGGGAGTCAACTTAACAAATGCTGTAAACTGTTGAGCTAAGCATCAAGACCCCTCTTCTACATCAAATCCACTATGGACTCCGAACTAGATACATACTTCAATAGAACTCTTGTTTTGAATATGTAAAAGTTGCGAGTTTATATTAAATAAATGTTTTTTTAACTTAGTTTCTCGCATCGAAACTGTAACATGTTAGTAACTGTTTTATCGCTTACGTAAATTTACGTTGCCTATGTAATTTGACA
The DNA here is from genome assembly GCF_000648675.2 of Cimex lectularius. NCBI lineage: Eukaryota > Metazoa > Arthropoda > Insecta > Hemiptera > Cimicidae > Cimex > Cimex lectularius. The sequence continues at coordinate 243,060 of NW_019392651.1, forward strand.
TTCATCTCAATTCACATTCTCGACACGAACTTCCAAGGAGTTGTCTAATAATAATTGAAATTCTATATCTTTTATAACTTTTTAATGATATAATGTTATTATATGTATAGCAATTTACTTGAATAATTTTTCATGTGTTGTGTTGCGAATAAATAAATAATTTAATTAGTAATTAGTTTGTTAGCAATGTATTAATGTGAAAAATTTGAATCTTTAAGGGAAATGTAATTAAATAGAGATAAAACCCATGTTCAGGAGTAACCATGTTTTTAATCAAGAATAATCTGGATCTTGATATTATCTGGATGAAAATTTACGTGTCAACCCTTCAACACAAAGTCATCATCATGGTAAAACCATCTTAAATTTGTCTTCATATTGTGGAAGTTAAGTTTTGAATAGATGGTTTTTAATTTCTTTGTATGAATTTTAACCAACAATTAAAAACTTAATTAATTAAGGTTTCTAATTGAGATAAAAAAGTCAGTGTCATCAGGTCACGCCGCTACTCTACCACTCGAGCTATCGTGACTTCGATCCATTCGCACACTAACTTCCTATCTCAACTCCACCTTTTGAATTATCCCTCCTTTTTGCCGTTTTTCAAATGTCCTATAATGTATTTGATTCTCAGCGACAAATGAAATGGCCAAGGAGAGCTTTAGTGAAGGTATACTTCATTTAACTTATTAAATTCACTAGTTTTCGTGGTCCGCTTGACCAATTAATATCTTTCAATTAATTACTTTTTAGTTGAAAAAAAAAGTCAGTGTCATGAGCGGGATTCGAACCACGACCTTCGGCTAGATTACACAGCTACTCTACCACTTGAGCTATCGTGACTTCGATCCATCCGCACACTAACTTCCCATTTCAACTCTACCTTTCGAATTTTCCCTCTTTTTTGCCATTTTTCAAATGTCGTGTAATCTATTTGATTCTCGGCAACAAATGAAATGGGCATGGAGAGCTTTAGTGAAGGTATACTTAATTTTAACATATTAAATTCACTAGTTTTCGTGATCCGCTTGACCAATTAATATCTTTCGATTAATTAAGGTAATATCTTAAAACCTTAATTAATTGAATAATATTAATTGATCAAGCGGACCACGAAAACTAGTGAATTTAATAAAAACTTAATTATGTAAATTTGTAGACACAATTTAAAATTATTTTGCCCTTTGATGACCTTAAAATTTGACAATAGCAATTTAATTTGGTTTTTCATAACAATTAAGGTGCCTTTTAATCAACACATTATTTTATTTGTTATTGTAATGTACAGGTTTTACTACGTGTCAGGTTTAGTTCATCATTATTCATTCTGTGTAAACGGGCTGCAAAATTTAAATGCCAACTAACGCAAAATATTTTGTATTTCTCATTGTTTTTTTCAAATTAATGAACAACTCATTTATTTATCATTGTTTTAATTAAATAACGTTTTGTAGTTAGATACCTTTTTATTATTTATTCATATTGATACAAATACGTCTCATTCCTTCGAAATTTTAAAATCTTTAGTTAAAAAATTTAGTATATTAGTCGGTGCCACCAACTGCCTTATGGCCGTTACTTCGTGCGGCTTTGTTCAAGGGAAACCTACGAAGTCAATTTGGTAAATTCGGCCCTATTGAGAAGTTTTGGTCGTTACAAATGGGTAGGCGTAATTGTCAAAAGTTGGAGCCAAGGTGGAGTCTTCTAATTAACCGGCTACTGCAGCTAGCGCCCGCGGCCAAGTTGCTCAGCCGTTAGTTTTACCTCAGCTAGTTTGCTGCATGCCACCAACGAAAACTTGCTGAATGCATTGTCCTACGTTTTTTCACTCTTGATGGAAAAACATAAATTCACTATTTATTTAGGCGAAACGCAACAATAGCCAGAAACTTTAATTAATTAGTATTTTAAATAGTTAATATTTCAGCATTAAATTTTTAAAATCATAACTATTCCTGAAACTGTTATGATTTAAAATAACACACAGATTTAGGACTGATTTGCATTTTTCCCTTCCAAATGTTCTATGTATTAAGGGGTTAAAAAAAATTGTTTGGAGTGTCTGAAATCAATTACACATTCATATCCCTGATTCGATAATTAATTTCCTATTTCAGAAGTTTATCATTCGTCAAATTACCTGGCTCTGTAAAAATTAAAAGAAAAGAGTTACTGAAGTAACTACCAAATCATATAGTGAGCTGTAAGCAATTAAATTAATAAACCAAATAATGTGAGGATTAAAAAAAGTCTGACTTGGGTGCCAAAACATAAAGAATCGATGGCAACTACATGAAAGACAAACTAAAATGTTTAATAATTACCGATAATTTAAAAACATCCAATCACAGATGGGCCTATGTCAAGATCTGGCTTATTACTCATAAATTATAAAAACAATACCAGTGTCAAATGGTTGATGCTGTCGTGTGATCTTCTCCAATCGTCGTCTGTTCTTCCTGATTTTTCCTGAACCCTGCTCGTATCCACGATGTCTCGCGCTGTGTGAACACACAGAAAATCAGATACCCATTCTATGAAATTGGGACTGACTATTTGATCACGGAAACATTCTTTACGAAATCGTCTAAAGTCTCAACGAGCTGTAAAGGAGAAGAAGGACACAGGAGAGCATCAGATACAATGATATGGTATACAGATGGCTCCAAACAAACGAAGGAAGCGGATCGGGCAATTTTTGTCTAAGCCCAAGATATGAGCAATCAAACTCAATACAGAAGTAAATTTCGGTCTTTCAAGCAGAAATACATGCCATCAACATTGTGCCCTAGAAAATCTTAAAAAAGGTTACACTGGCAAAATCCTCATAAGATCTGATAGCCAAGCAGCTATTAAAGCATTAGCATGTAAAAATATCACCTTAAAATTAGTTAGTGAATGCATCCAACATCTCCAAAACCTGGGGAAACACAACAACCTGATGATATCTTGGGTGCCAGGGCACAATGTTGGATAACAAAAAAGCAGACACCACTGGCCAGAGGAGGATCTGCAAAGCCATACTAGGCCTTGAAACTATACCTGGGATAACAAAAACAAATATAGAATCCTTGTAGAATATAGATCCACATAAAACAAAAGAGAAGTGGATAAAGTCTAGCCGCGCTAGATACAGTAAACTTATGATGAAACAACCCTCACCAAGGCTGGCAAACTCACTGCTGCAATTGAAGAGGGCTAGGCTCATAGGAGCGCCAGAACTACTAACCGATCACTGGCATCTGAGAAAATATCTACACAACATGGGCATGTATAACAATGATCCCATCTGCAATGAGGACGAGGAAAGAGCAACCCATATTATATTCGAATGGGAAGCAACAGCTCAATGGAGATTTAACCTAACATACAGAAAAACTTGGGGAATGAAATTGTCTCAGCGAAAGACAATCCTGATACCCCTAACAAGAAGGATTTGAGTCTATTATATTGAACTAGTGAGGTAGGAAGGTACAATAAGCCAGATGACTGCAGTGCCTGGGGAGCACAAACCCCAATTCATACTATCCTCATTACCATTACGAAATACTCAGAAACTTTTGGGAAGTTCGAAGAGATTGTCTTCGAAGATCTGGTCATTGGAAATAGTGTCAATATGCATTTTGAGTACAGGCAATCTCGTATCTCTATCCAGTGGTACTTTATCACATTTAAACGCAATGTATGAAGCTGTTTCATCTTTTTAGACAGCATGTAGTTTGGCACTATCATTGCTTTGCTAGTAAATATATTTTGTTGTTCTTAATATTGCTTATAAACATGCAATTTCTTTCCGACTAGTAAGGAAATCTTTTTACAAATTGCTTGTTGCATAACATTCAATTTTCAAAATATTTCAATAACATTGTAAATCAGGAAAAAGGAAAACCGAATGGGACAATAAATTGCTAAATAAATTAATATTATATTATTATTAATATTTTAATAATATTATCTACCAACCCAAAGAGAAGGGTTCTACCATATTATGACCTAATAAAAATTTCAGCTTATCCCTTTTACTCCGAGGAACTATGATGAAATGGGAGCGTCGGTGGCCCCAACGGTTTAGGCGTTGATACGGCGCTCATCACTGTAACGTGAAGGTCCCGGGTTCGAATCCAGTGGCCCTGCATTCGAACCCGACATACTTACAAATGGGCATTTTTTCAAAAACCCCGACACCCCGAGGGTTGATATAACCTCTATGGTTGCGAACCCTCGTAAAAAAATTAAATAATAAACACGTATAAGGAGATAATAATTAAATCGGTGGCCGCAAAGGTTTAGGCGTTGACACAACAACCTTAGTTCGAATCTAGATCTTGCATTGCCACAACACCGAACTGGATGATTCGCGTTGCTTGGCACGGGAGAATTTACCGACGTATCGAAGAAAAAACAATGTAACGGCAAACGTCATTGCAAGAGAAGAAATTTCAAATGAAATAAAATTAAAATATTAATAAAAATTGTAAGTATAAAATATGTTAAATTAAATGAGCATAAATAGTTATTTATAGATTAAAAACATATTATTTTTTGTGTAATATATTTTGTTTTCGTTTATTTGTTTTTTACCTTTTATTAATTCATTATGCTAAATTTACTATAATGGACGTTGATCAGCAAAACCCTCCACAAAATTCTCAGCAAAATTCAAATTCTTTAATTTTGAAACAGGATGGACCAAATATAATTCTGGTTGGATGAATTTATTTGTAGACTTAGTATTAAAATATTAATTATAAATATTAAAATTATAAGTATAAAGTAAATTTACGATATGAGCATAAATCGTTATTTATAGATTAAAAAGCATTACTTTTGGTGTAATAATTACAATATTGGTTAACATAAATACAAAAGCAATTAATTAAGGTTTGAATCTATATATAGGTTTGAATTTTCCCTCCTTTTTGCCATTTTTCAAATGTCGTGTAATCAGATTGGATTCTCGACGACAAATGAAATGGCCATCTTTAGTGAAGTATACTTCATTTTTTAAACCATACTTTATCTCAACTAAAAACCTTAATTAATAGTAATATATTAATTGGTCAAGCGGACCACGAAATTAGTGAATTTAATGGTTTAAAACGAAGTATTACTATAAAGTATTACACATAGATAGGAAGTTGATGTCCGAGTGAATCGAGGCCAAGATAGCTCAGGTGGTAGAGCAGCGGTGTATCTAGCCGAAGATCGTGGGTTCGAATCCCGCTCGTGCCATTGACTTTTTTTATCTCAACTAAAACCCTTAATTAATTGTAATATATTAATTGGTCAAGCGGACCACGAAATTAGTGAATAAATACAAAAGTTCTACGAGCAGAATATTATAATTTGGCATGATTTAAACAGATAACTCAACAAAATACTATTTTTTTGCATATTTTAACAAAAATTCTGTAATCAAAGTAGGTCAGAAAATGTTAAAAAATTCGGATTTCTCATTGTCATGATTGAATCGTTATAAGATAAAAAAACAAAAATGTGAACGAAGTCTTGTTTTTGTTCATGAATGTAATTTACTGGGGCGAATGGCATGGCTTATTGCCAATTACTCCAAGGAATGTAAATTACTCTGGGGTAGTGTGAATGCTAACTAAATTATCATGTTTTATTTTGTTTCTGTATTTTTAATATTTGTGTCAGTAATTTGTGTCAATCGACTTGCAGCCTAAAAAAATGTGAGAGTCGGTTACCGTTATGTAGCATATAAGATCATAACAAGATCATTATGTGCGAGGTAAACAATATAAGAAAAGTAACGAAAGAGGGGGCTGGCGATGACCGATGTTTGCCGGCCCTATCAGTAGGCGCAACCGTTATGGCGTTGACGTGGCGCTCATCGTTGTAATGTTCCCGGGTTCGAATCCAGCTGCCCTGATTTCGACCTCGACTTACAGTGGGCTTTGGTTTTGTAAATAATTGTGTAAACATAATTAATTGATTATTGATTTTAAGTAATCCTTTATATAAATCACAATGTTTATAAAAAAAGAAGAATTGTAGAATACTTATAAGCTTAATGCATTATTTTGTAATTCTAAGAATAAAAGCTCAATCAATTTTATTTTACAGGTGCCATTAAGCTTTAATTCTCTTAAGAAATTTCTTAATCCCGTTATGCATAATTTAATCTTGGGAAATGTTTAATCCCTTAAAGACCTGGCCCGAGCCAGGTTTTAGCGGCTCTTCTCCGCGGTAAGTATAAAATTCAAGTGGGATTTCTGACAGCAAAGCCGGAATCGTAACGTCGATAGAACACGTGAACTATATTTTAAACGGAGGCTATCTTTTGTGTATCAGTCTTGGCCTGGCATGACCTATCTCAAATCGTGCTGCTCCTTGTTGATTAGATGTAGGTCAAGACTTGATCCGTGTCAAGCGGAAATATCAAGACGGTGTGAAGGCCATTGTTTTAAGCAAACAATTCAGCACGCCAAGTTCACATCTTTTAAAGCATAGCTCTTTTGTTTAAATACGCTGTCTATCCATATATCTGAAAATATCTTGATTCATCTACATAAATTATGACTTGGTAGCACTTATAATAATGACATAAGACGTATACTAAACTTAAGAATGTGACTTTTACTTTCAATACTACTTTTCAAAAGCTTGTGATGCCTTTTGTTAAGTGATATAATTAGGGTAAAAAACAATTAAAAATATTATTTACAAATTCACTAGTTTTCGAGGCCCGCTTGACCAATTAATATCATTCAATTAATCCGACTGGATCGAGGTCACGATGGCTCAAGTGGTAGAGTAGCGGCGTATCAAGCCGAAGGTCGTGGGTTCGAATCCCGCTCGTGACACTGACTTTTTATCTCAACTAAAAACCTTAATTAATTGAATTATTTACAAATTACACATTTAGTATTATTTGAAAGGTCGTATAGATCGTCATCACTTTAAAATGAAAATTATTTAAATTTTTTACGTTCCATAACTTTCAATCATGAACGGATATTTTTCTATAAACAAATTAATAACCCAATAACGTGAAATACCCTAAATAACATTCTGGAAAGTTCACTTATGTCTTTTGAAAGAACGCTAAAATCCCACTTTATATGAACTCAATTACCAAAATTTATTATTCTTATATGAGATATTATATGTTCATTTTTTACAATAAAATGATTAAACATTTTTTTAAACAGTAGTATAACTAATGGCATCATTGTATTAAATAGTAAGAACTATTAAAATAAATTATATATATGTACATATCAAAAATGTGGCTGGGACAGGTGTGTTCCGGATGCGATTGAAGCCAAGGTGCCAGGAGCAAATAGTTAAATTATTTTTACAGGTATGTCATCACCTTGGGTGATGGGGGAAAGTACAAATTTTTTAATGTATTCATTGATTTTATTTGCCATTGTTTATTTTGTAAGAGGATTTGGATTTGGATTTTTGTAGGCTCAAATCCACACATGTACGTACAGCATAGAAATATGTGCTATTGAAACGGAAGAAGATTAACGTTTTACTTCAAATTGCTACCACCAGGCTGTGGCAAGATTACATCCTCTTGTTTTTGTTAACCCTATCGAACTTTTTCATGTAAACCTAGTTCTGTTTTCTCTGTTGAGTAATAATACGTTCTTAAAATCCCGTCCACATTAGTTAACTAAATCCCGCTAATAATCCAAAATTGAATCCTCAACATGTGCCGAGTTGAACATACTGGCTTTTCGTAGTACAGGCTATTCCAGCTTTCGCTATTTATTTTAAATTGCGGGCAGACTCGAGAATCACAACCACGGGTGTTGGCAGTCCGGGGGCAAACCTCAGTCTTAAACGTCCAGTCAAAGAGGTTGAGCTTCATGGGGGAGGGTGCTGTCAACAGCCATGTCAATTCAGCACTCAACGCATTCAGTTTCATGTTCATTCGTACTCACGTTCTTTCCTAAATACAACTCTTATTTACATACCATTAATTCATTCAGGGTGATAGAATACTCGATATTCCTCCATCACCCTTTACACATATTATATAACTAACTGAATTGAGGGTCGATGGGGTTTCGATATTCCAACTTAGACCCTCTCACATCTCATAATCAAGTTAATAAATACATTCACCCGTGGCACGAGCTAGGTATACAGAACTATTATTAATACATACATGAGTTCATATAGCTTTTCGATAAATAACTGTCAATAAAAACGCATTTTATTAAAATTAAAATTTTGGGGGGAATTTTTTTTCTTTTAAAGCTATTTTATTTGAATCTTAGAATTTTTACAGTTAATCCGTTTTATTTAAATGTGTTGGTTAATGTCCGAAAACATTCCAGGGGGTTTTTTTAAAAAAAAGGAAATACATTATTTATTTTCATTTACTTGAGCGTTTCGGGAATTTACACCCATCATCAATATTTATAGTTTTTTGTAAAAAGGTTATATACGCTTGACCAGTTAATATCTTTCAATTAATGAAGGTTTTTAGATGAGATAAAAAAGTCAGTGCCACGAGCGGGATTCGAACCCACGATCTTCGGCTAGATACGCCGCTACTCGACCACCTGAGCTATCGTGACCTCGATCCACTCGGACACTAACTTCCCATCTCAATCCCACCTTTTGAATTTTCCCTCCTTTTTGCCATTTTTCAAATGTCCTGTAATCTATTTGATTCTCGGCGACAAATGAAATGGCCACGGAGAGCTTTAATGAAGGTATACTTTATTTAACTTATTAAATTCAATAGTTTTCGTGGTCCCCCAATTAATATCTTTCAATTAATTAAAGGTTTTAGTTGAAATAATGGCAAAAAGGAAGGAAAATTCCAGCGGCGTATCTAGCCGAAGATCTGGGTTCGAATCCCGCTCGTGACACTGACTTTTTTATCTCAACTAAAAACCTTAATTAATTGAAAGTTATATATAACATTGACATTCATATTTTACTTTTATTGAAAGCCAGCCTTACAGTGTATTAAATTGCTAATTTATTAATAATATCTTCTGTTAAAAAATGAAACTTAAATTGTAGTTTGAATACGATCATATCTTTTTAAATACAATACAATATTAATAAATTATTACAATATAAAGTAAGCAAATGATATAATGTAGTACATATTTCTTTTTATAAAAACAATATAGATGCTGATGATGGCTGTAAATTGAACAAAAACAAAAATAAGTATGGTATTTACTTTTTATTTTAAAAAAAGAGAAAATGTTTTCTGAGATTAATCAATACAATTAGACATTCCATTTTTTATTTATTTATTATTTTTGTTATTCATTACATAACCCATATCTGTAGGCAATGTTATTAACGTGCATAGCAGGAAACAGAAAACTGTTGGGTCAAAGTTGTTTCCGATACCCTATAAAATGGTATTCAATGAGGTTTTCGCGCCCACAGCCGTTTGTCGCTGATTAGTTGCAATCTTCTTTTCAAAGGGCTTGAAAAAAAGTTGCAACGTCGTTTTATCTTCTTTACTCAATTAAATCAAACTTCATCTAAAAGGACGCCCGGCGATCATCAATCCTTTTCAGAAGAACATACAGTTTGTCCGTCCTATAATACTAAATTTTCAACAAGCTATTTGCTATAATTGTTATTGCAATAACTTTTTAGTAATAACGATAGTTGGAAAGAGTATTATTTTTAATTTTTATTTCAGTGCTTATATTAAAAAATCTACTTGAATTAAAATGCTCGAGTACAAGCAGTTTTTGCTAATTTATGTAAAAGCGGCCCGGTTCTCTCGGCTATGAAAACGAGAAGTGTTCTTAAATATGTATCTTCCCTATTGTTCTTTCCAGGCAAAAACCAAGTTGACCAAAAAATACTTTTACTGGGTACGTTATTTCCTTTTATCTAGAATAATACTTTGGAACGATGGTTTGGGCAATACCGAAAAGTTATCCAACCTGACGCACAAAATAAGGCAAAGGGTTAAGCATCATAACTAATCAGGATGGAATATCAGTGTTATGTGGGTTAAAGCTCATGTCTGTAAGGGTTACCAAGAGGTTGACTCCCAGGCAAAGGCTGCTGGAAAAGTTATAATACGGAAATGGACTATGGCACGGTTCCAAGAACCAACAAAATAGAAAGTGCAAAAAGAAAACACTAAAGCTATTGGAACAGTGCAGAACTGCAGAAAAAAGGCTCCGCTTAAAACAATTTTTCCCAACTTTAGCTTCTAGCCTGTAATCACCATTCAAAATACCAGCCCAGCTAACTCAAACACTGAGTGGTCACGGCAAAAACAAAGCCTATCTGCATCACGTCAACCTAACGGACTTCCGAAGAAAAATGGGAAAGGATCTTTTATCCCAGGAAGGAGCACCCACCAGTTGTCGCTATTCTCTAGATACTTCGAACAATTCATCAAATAAACGCACACACTCAATATCAAATAAAGAACATTTTGTTAAAAATCAATGTAAACATTAACATAAAGCTTATTCTTATATTGTGTCTCAACCATACGTGGAACAAAAATAATTGAGAGTGATTTTTAAAGAATACCTTCGGCTTAGAATCAATGTTATAAAACCAAGGAAGAGATGCGGCTACGAACCGCATACTCTTTTATGATGAGTTTAAACCCTACATTTTGACAATCGGCGTCAATTCCTACGGACCTTGACTGTTGGTCACCGGCTATCTGAATTGATGGAACTGACTCAGTGACGATCCCTGATCAGGAACACATCAAATGTGAAAAAACTCGAACCATAAAATTTTATAATATATTATTGTACAGCTCAAATTTTAGTGTTGGAGTAAAGATGTGCGGGAAAACTGCATGAACAGTCTACTCACATATATAAGTGCGTTTTCAGCATCGTTATTTTATATTACGTCTCCATATAGTTTTTTACATTAAATATTTATATACATTTCAGCTGCTGCTCTTTCATATTATAACAACAATTTAAATAATTTCGCCATTAAGTAAAATGGGTGTAAAGTTATGAATATTTGAAAGGGAATAAATAATTCCATTCACTATTTTCCCGGTCCGCTTGACCAATTAATAAAATTCAATTAATTAAGGTTTTAAGTTGAGATAAAAAAGTCAGTGTCACGAGCGGGATTCGAACCCACGACCTTCGGCTTGATCCGCCGCTACTCTACCACTTGAGCTATCGTAACTTCGATCCTCTCGGGCACGAGCGGAAGTCACGATAGCTCAAGTGGTAGAGTAGACCTTCGGCGTATCAAGCCGAAGGCCGTGGGTTCGAATCCCGCTGGTGATACTGACTTTTTTATCTCAACTTAAAACCTTAATTAATTGAATGTTATTAATTGGTCAAGCGGACAACGAAAAATAGTGAATTTAATTGATTAAAATGAAGTAAACTTCACTAAGCTCTCCGTGGCCATTTCATTTGTCGCCGAGAATCCAATCCGATTACACGACATTTGAAAAATGGCAAAAAGGAGGGAAAATTCAAAAGGTGGGGTTGAGATAGGAAGTTAGTACCCGAGGGGATCGAAGTCAGGATAGCTCAAGTGGTGGAGTCACGGCGTATCAAGCCGAAGGTCGTGGGTTCGAATCCCGCTCGCGACACTGACTTTTTTATCTCGATTAAAAACCTTAATTAATTATGTATTAAGGTTTTTAATTGTTGGTTTAAAATTCACACAAAGAAATTAAAAATCATTTATTAAAGCTCACTTTTTTATCTCAACTTAAAACCTTAATTAATTGGAATAAATAATCTTATTTTTTCAGTTTCACTATGTAAACTGCCTTTTTAGTTTTCATTTAAAATATTTACTTGATTAATGTTGATTCCTGGCAAAATAACATGTTATTTTGAAAAATGCTAGTTCCATTTCCAGTTCGTATAACTGTGTTTATCGAAATATTTCTAATTTTGAATGCAATTAAAAATTTCATTATAAAAGCAAATTCATCGGCACAGTTGAGAAGTATGTTTTAATAAAATTATGCTTTAGCCGTATTCATTTATGTTGATCTAGTGTGATTAAGTTAGAGCATGGGAGCCATTAGTGCGAAAACAAACCGTTCATCTATGAAACAAATTAATCGCAATGCAAATTCCAGGGGCGAATATCGTTACAACAGTTTGTTCCAATTTTGATTCCGCCGCTGGACGGTACACAGCCCGACGGCTTACAATGACAAACTGTTTAATATTTCATAAGCAATTAAGAATATGCTCTTAAAATTAATCTTGTGAAAAAAATCTGCGCGGCCGAATGTGGCGAGCCTGGAAGCCCGGCCGGAATTCATTGCCCGACCGTCCAGATGTGGTTCGGGCGCTCCTTTTATTAAAAAATGTAAATTTAGGGCCAACATATATTTGCCAGGCTTGTTTTCGCTTTTCAGAAAATGGGAAAATTCCCCCAACCCACAGCTTCAGCAACGCGGGGACGCCTTAATAAAATGGCATCTGCTAATAGCTTCTTCCACAATTTCAAACCCTGAAATAAGATATTTTTATTAATGCATTTATAAATATGCTAATGTTTTTTGCAACATTTATTTTAATCGCTTCACTTTCGGACAACTGGTTAGCAAATAAAGAAATGAAACGAACATTATGCACTAAATAACGCTTTCTTAACTTATATAATAGTAAATAACTTTATTAATAATTACTAATTACACTCACTAGTTTTTGTAGTCCGCTGGACCAATTAATATATTTCAATTAATTAAGGTTTTTTTTAGATATAAAAGATAGAGTCACGAAGAGGATTCGAACCCACGATCTTCGGCTAGATAATCCATTTAATAACCTTAATTAATTGATAGATATTAATTGGTCAAGCGGACCACGAAAACTAGTGAATTTAATAAGTTAAAATGAAGTATATCTTCACTAAAGCTCTCTATGGCCATTTCATTTGTCGCCTAGAATCAAATAGATTACACGACATTTGAAAAATGGCAAAAAGGATGGAAAATTCAAAAGATGGGGATAGATCAAGTGGTAGAGCAGCGGCCTATCTAGCCGAAGATCGTGGGTTCGAATCCTGCTCGTGACACTGATTTTTTTATCTCAACAAAAACCTTAATTAATTGAAAGATTACTAAATACATTACAAAAAGAGAAGCTTTAGAAAAGTATATGCGGCTTGGATATCTTTCAGCTGGAGACTGATACATGATTTTGATATAGCAATAATAATTAATAAGAAGTAGAAGAATACAGAAGAAAATTATCATAGGATAGCGCGACGCTATATTATAAACAATAATTACACTATAATCTTATGTTTAATTCAAAATTAAATGATATTGAATTGACGAAGCATTAATATAGTGAAAAAATACTTAAACTAAAAACATATAATAGTCTCCTGGATTAGGGTTGTGGTTAGAAAAACAAACAGGGTTTTAGTATCAACACCTAGTTTTCGACAATATATTTATTCGTATTCTTCAGGGTATAAAAAAACAATTTTTCATAATTTGCTATTCATATAGACATATCATAGATTCTTGACAATTTAAACCATACTTCTCTATCGTTGTGTATAGTATTGGCCTTTGTTGATAAATTATGAATATGAGAGAACAGGGATGAGGCCATGAAGGTGGCCAACTTGTTTTCTAATGTGAGATTTCGGCAGTATTTAACTCTTTCCTCAGGATTTTGAAAACGTATATTATTTACGTAAAAATTATTCGTGATTAGCCCGGATGTGTGGCCCTAAAAAGATATATTTCTATACTAAACTTCTATACTAAATTCATATTTAAAAAAGCACATTCAAGCCCTATTGATCACAGTAGTCCTTAAGAACGTTAATATTTTCTTGTAATTGAAGTTTTTTTGCATATAATGTTTCATAAGCATACATTGTATATTTCTTTTGTATTCATAACTATTTAAAATAGAAAATAAATGATTTAATAAAATAAATAGTTTTATTCTTAAAAATATAATTACGTACTGCGAAAGAAATGCGTAGATAAAAAATACTACTTGAGGCTTCATTTTTCTAAACATTTTGTTCGGGCTAAAATTCTCCTTCACCTCTAAAATCATTAAAAATCGACGTTTACCTCAATATATATTGCAGTAGATACAATAAACTTCGGTGAATGTAAAAACAAGGAGTGTACGGTCCTTAGGAAAAAGCCTGTTAACGGTCTTTTGGACAAGTGACAATACTATAATTTGTGTACATTTATTATTTTATTATTGACTATAAGATACTTTAGCTTTTAATTTTGTTTTATTGTTGCAAATGCATTAGCGATCGGTTTGTCATTTCCGTGAGGTCATGAACGTATTTAATTTACTTGAAATAGACTGTCACATAACTTTGTACCTATTGCATTAAATTAAAAACTTTAAATAAGCTAAGAAGCGGGCATTTATATGTGTTGAAATGAATTACGAACCCAGCCAAATTCGTACAACAGTTGCGGTTAACAAACTTTTAAATCTTCTACGGAAAAAGGTGAGAGCTAAGGGAGTTTTATTCCCAAGATGGAAGGTGCACGATAAATTTTCCTATGTTGACATTTTCTGCAACACCTGAGGAGGAAGAAGATATGGGCTATAGTAGAAATAAAAATATTTACGAATGTTGCATGCCCGAAATGAACAAAATAGGTAAATGGTTGCAAGCCTTCGTATTTCTTGAAGAAAATGTTTATTTTATTGTGAATTGAAAGCGCATTTAATCTGTCGTCTGACAAAAGAATATCAACGTGAGCATTCCATTTTCTTAGATTAATAATGTTATAATCACAGCGGAATGAGTATATTACAACCACAATAACATTCTCCTATCTCATAATTTCCTTTACCTTTTTGTAGTCTAGTGTATTAATTAATTCAAACTACTGAATTATTTGCCAATTATGAGAAAAAATATTTAATTTTCATAACGTAATATAAATTTAAAAGACGAAAATCTTGAGAAAACTCAAAGAAAAAAACGGCCTTCTTAAAATTTTTGAAATATTAATAAGGGGCTCATGTATTGCAAATAATTAATATCGCTGTCCAATTTAATATTAGCGTAATTTCAAAAATAGATAACTCCCCTTATGACCCATGATCCAATAAATTAGGAAATTTAATTCAATATATAAATTCACTAGCTTTCGTGGTCCGCTTGATCAATTAATATCTTTCAACTAATTAAGGTTTTAGTTGAGATAAAAAAAGCCAGTGTCACGAGCGGGATTCGAACCCACGATCTTCGGCTAAATACGCCGGTGCTCTACCACTTGAGCTGTCGTGACCTCGATCCACTCGGACACTATCTTCCCATTTAACCCCCCGGGCAATTTGGGGATTATCTCAGTCCTATTCTATTGAGATGCGCGCTCCATAAGCCGTGATTTGTTCTTATACGTGTGATGGTAGAATAATAACGTCGAGTAGCCCTACAACCTTTAAACCAAGGTGCTTTTGGTACCACGGGGAACCTTGATCTGTATACAGATCCTCCTGTTGAACCGGTTTGGTATTCCTGCCAGGCAGACAGCCATTCCTTATTCAAACCTCGCTTGCTGTCACTTTTTGTCAGTTTGTAATCGCAAAGATATCCATTTGCTGCCGCTATTTTAGCAAACAAATCTACTAATTCGTTCTCATGAATGCCAGAATGTCCTTTAACCCAGCACAGAATGACATCTTTACCACTGGTAACCAGATCTTTTTATTTCAACAGTATATCTACCGTTATGTGGTCAATCTTATTGTTAGCATTTACATTGCCAGATGTAATATGGCGCTTTTTGAGTCTGTTAAGACCGCGGCTTTCAAAACGTCCATACTCTGGATATAATCTGGTGCTTTGAGGATTGCCATTGACTCTCCCGAGAAAATCGAACAATACGTAGGGAGAGAAAATCTCTTATTAACATTGCCTATTGGGTCATAAAGGGCAAATCCAACCTTTCCCACTCTGACCGATCCATCCGTGAAGATCAGATGTTTTGTCGACTATCGTCAAATTTTAATTTTTTTGAACATGCTCTTTGACAGTAAAGGACATTTAGCCAAATAACACGGAAAGGGCTCTAAATATACAATAAATACAAATTTGAGTTCCTTTTTTGGCTTTATTAAATATTTACGGCAGTTAATTACATAATCGAGTTACATGCCCTCGACCTGGAAAAACACAAAAAAATGAACCATTTGATATTCTGAAACCATTTGATTATCTACCAATTAAATTATTCATTAACGGGTTGAAACCGTTCGATTTTAATATTATCAATTAACAAATCAAAGCACAAACAAAATTAATAAGTAACCTCTCTCTAATCGAGGCAATCTGTAAGAATATTTATTTACTTTGAAATGTATAAATAACGGCCCTCTTAATGAGTGCAACATTAGTTGAAAAAATAAATTAATGTTCTTAATATGTTCAACACGATATGCACCTCTAATATGTAATTAATTTTTAAATCATTGAGTTGTTGAGAAGTTTTATTGATTTGTATCGTGTTTCCGACTTCCAATTTGTGCCACAAAAGGAGTGGATTTATTTAAAATAAGCTAAATATCGTCAGAAACCTGCGGTATTTAAAATAATAATGAAATTGAATATTATAGTGTACATATAGTACAAGGCGCTTTAAGAAAACGTTTGTATAAATACTTTAATGACGTTTTCTAACGTATTTTAATAATTTATTCTTAATAAGTGGATGATCTAAATATATCAAAATAACTGACGTCTTAAGGCATTAAGTACAGGACTTCATATGCTTCAGTGTACAAATTGGCATTGTTCCAAGTCATGAGGGTAGAAAGCAAAGCATTTCCTAACAGGACGTAGCTGAGAATATATCAGCTCTGCCAAACTCAACATAAAGCAAATGGTCGGTTAGCCAAAGACAACAAAAAAACATATCACAGCATACCGAATGCAAGGGACCTTTTATTTTCAATAGTGTTAGAAAAGATGTGAGTGAAAAAAATAATAAATTAAAAAACATAGTAATTTACCCATTTGATAAAATGTTAAGATCAATTCACTAGTTTTCGTGGTCCGCTTTACCAATTAATATATTTCAATAAATTAAGATTTTTAGTTGAGATAAAAAAGACAGTGTCACGAGCGGGATTCGAACCCACGACCTTCGGCTAGATACGCCGCTACGCTACCACTTGAGCTATCATGACCAACTTCCCATCTGAACCCCACCTTTTGAATTTTCTCTCCTTTTTGTCAGTCATTTTTCAATGTCATGTAATCTAATTGATTTTTGAGCTTTAGTGAAGTATATCTCATTTTAACTTATTAAATTCACTAGTTTTCGTTGTCGACTTAACCAATTAATATCTTTCAATTAATTAAGGTTTTTAGTTAAGATAAAACTAACTTCATTTGTCGCCGAGAATCAAATAGATTACACGACATTTGAAAAATGGCAAAAAGGAAGGAAAATTCAAAAGGTGTGGTTCAGTTGGGAAGTTGGTGTCTGAGTGGATCGAAGTCACGATAGCTCAAGTGGTTAGAGCAGCAGCATATTCAGCCGAAAGCCGTGGGTTCGAATCCCGCTTGTGACACTTTTTTACCACAACTAAAAACCTTAATTAATTGTTAAGATCAATTTTGATCGAGTTATGAAATTTTAAAAGTACGTCAAATTGGTAAGATTTCCGATTAACAACACACTAACTTATGGTCACGTCAGTTTATATGATGTATAATCTTGTGGAAAACAAAGAACAGTAACTGTGATTAATATTTTTTAAATTGTATGTATAATTTTTAAGATTTTAATCTTATAGATTATTGATAGTATCGACCAACAGTTGTAGTTATAATGATATAATATAATAATTGAGTTTGTAGTCAAGGTTGTCAATCATGTCAATCAAAAAGGGATTAACAATAAATAACTGCAAAATGGAATATTAATTTTAGTATCGTTCCTATTTTAGTATATGTACTGCGATGCACTCAGAGAAAAACATTGTGGCTGGAAGAGCCGAGGAAACGGGATTTGCCTTTTGTTCGTCGAATACCGTATGCGTCTAATTTGCAGGCTAAAGAGAGACAGGAGGTGATTATACAGGTGGGATTTGAAGGTGGGAAAGGAGGCGGCGTGGCGAGTAGAAAGGGGAAGGGAGTTATAAAGTTTAGGGGCTCGGACCAGAAAGGGTCTTTCAAAGGTATGGGTTGTACGTTGCGGAAGGATAAAGTCAATTGGGGATGAGTGGGTGTTGCAAGAGTGATGTGAGTAGTTGAATTTGAGGGATTGGGTGATATAAGGAGGACGACGAGTGTGGATGGAAAATAAAGCAACTAAAAAATACTGTCCACGAAGGAAAGGTAGTGCCCAGAAAATTGAGAATACAACCACGACACCCGGTACCCCCGTGGGGTGCCGCACACGAATCTTACACAACAATTCATGCTTAAAATTCTGACTACCTATAGTCGTAGTGAGTTTTTAAGCAATTTTTATAACTCTAGCTCGCAAACTTCAAACCACGCTCCGCTACCATTTTATATTGTTAGTATTCCCAAGGATCCATCGGTTCCCTCTCATCGACTGTCAGCCTTTCCAGAAGGAAAACAGAACAGGGAAAAAGAAATATATAACTTATACAGAACTCAACTTATACAGAAAGGAACGATGATTCAGGATTTTAACAAAGGGAAGTTATAGGCACACCAACGTTAAGTCCAGCGACTCTAGCCACTTATTTGTAATCCCCTTTCTCCCTACTTTTTTTTATCAATACTTCTTATCACTAAGAGAATCTACCAGGGGTGTTTACAACCACCAAACAAGCAAAATCCATGCACTAATTAATTTTGCATCATTACATATTATTAAATAATAGAAAAAATTATGTTATTTATTCTAAATAAAGACTTTCCGAACCTGACATACATTATAGTATATGTTGAATTACAAAAAGAAAGTCAAATGAAATAAAATGAAACTCACCAGCTTAAACATAAAAACTAATCTAATATCTTTTAATGTTTAAACGAGAACATATTTAATTACTTAATTAAACATAATAGGTTAAAACCTTTAAAAAAAAAACAGACTATCTCCAGTTCGTAAAATTTTTGATAGAATCAAATTCTTAATTTTTTAAAGGATAATTATGATATTACAATTGATAAATACATCATAATATAAATACTTACATACACATACATACAATTGATAAATAAAAAAAATATGTGAGCATATAAAATATAGTCGAATAAGTTAAATTTGGTGAATTGGAAATAAAATTATTTTTATATACAAATTTTTAATCAATTCTAAACTCACAAACATTTAGCTCATTATAAATCAATTTCGTACTTAATAGACCAATTTTTTCAAAAATAAATTTTACTAAAGATTTTCTTACATTTTTTCTTGTTTTTATGATGCTCACCTTTCACACTCCAAACAACAATAGCATAATAAATATATATTGAATGATTAAGCTAGTGCATAATTAATGAATTTGAATACAAGAACGTTCAAAATGATATTAAGTATTATAAATTTGTACATCTTTTTTCTCAATCGTATTGCTAGTTCCTCATTATGAATGTTGAAAGTTATTTTCATCATAAAAAATATCTACATAATTTAAACTGAAATATTACAAAAAGGTATGTTATAGGTTTACAATTACTAGAGTTAATGTTAGAACAAGAGTGGATATAAATTTTAAGCATTTTAGTGGATCATAATTTCTAAATGAGAAAGACAAGTTTTTTGCTGTTTAATAGTAAATATCGTGGGTCTAACCACATTTCATAATTTTCCGGTCCGAATTAATGTAGTGATTTAATGTGTCTAGCTTTTTACCAGAGAAATTTTTTTTTCCAGAAATGTTAAGCTTGGGTAATTCATTGATATAGATTATATAAAAATTTGTCCTAATATAGGGCCTTGAGACACTCCATATGTCCAGCATGCTTCAATAGGTAAAGAAGAGCTGTATAAATTATTTATTTTAGTTGTATGCAAACCTAAAGATCGGGATTTACCATTTTACCAAATCCACTATTTTCTCTAGATCTTTTACCGTCTGTTCTTTACATTCTTGGCTCACTGTGTTCAAAGAATGGAAATGTTTAAGAGATTTTTATTAAAAAAATATCTTATTGGCTGACTTAAATTTGTACAATATTTTATATAACTAGATTTGTTTTTTAAAACATTTTTATTGTTTCATTTTAGATTGAAAAAAAAAAAAACTGTTTTTAGAAGGTCCGACTTTTAATTAAGGAACGCTAAAAATGAAATTGTACACCGCTTGTATAAATATGCCTCTTTCTGCGCTGTAAGAATTTAAGTTATTCTCTGCAGTCATGGTTCGCCCTTTGATGGTGGAATATTTACAACGGGATATAGAAAATTACCAGCTCTCCTTATAGCAAGTAATTCCGCCCTAACACAATTCCAGTATGGGCAAACCGAGGGGGGCTGTTATGGCAAAAGGGCGACCTGCGGTAGGTCGGACAGAGGACATTTATCTACCTTAGGAGGCATTAGTGTTATACTAATTGCAGACATTATCCCGTGCCGCTTCTTTTTGCAACTGCTGTCTAATGGTCCCGGCATGCACACATGAGAAAAGTCCATTTATTCTCATAAACGGTTTGTAAGACATTCTCCTCGGGTTTGCTTCCACTCAATGTTAATACAAACATATGAATTTTTTCTTTGTTATCGTCAACATGCCTGTAACAGCTCAATTGTTTTTACCATGCCAGAAAGTTTTTTAAATTTTATTTTTAAATTGATTAACAAGAGTGATTAGGGATATGAGATTCATGGTTATTTCAGTTGAACTGCCAGTGTAAACCTACGGACAGGTTAATGCAAATTTATTTATCTATTCATATTTTTGCAACAGTTCCATAATATATGTGATACCTTTAGCCTTGAAAGGATAAAAAATAAGACGATCTTTGACGTTTGTACATTTTATAATTATAAACGAACTTTGTCACGTTAAATTTAAAAAAAGGTTCTTTGTGTACATATTTTTTTAAGCGAAATATTTTTAAAAATATATTTATTACAATTTATAACGTTATTTACAACGGGTGATGAGTTTGTATGGTTCAGTTAATTTTATCCACAACTTTATATATTGATTTTTAGTTGAGATAAAAAAGTCAGTGTCACGAGTGGGAGTCGAACCCACGATCTTTGGTTAGATACGCCGCTGCTCTACCACTTGAGCTGTCGTGACTTCGATCCACTCGGACACTAACTTCCCATCTCAACCCCACCTGTTGAATTTTCCCTCCTTTTTGCCATTTTTCCTTTTTTTATCTCAACTAAAAACCTTAATTAATTAAAAAATATTAAATGGTTTAGCGGACCACGAAAATTAGTGAATTGTTCGTTAGATTTAGTACCTATTTCAATCATTGTACTTTGTTGAAGCTTATTCTTTATGGTTTTGGATTCACATTTTTCTCTTTACATCGTTTTGAAATAATTTACCTTAAATGTCGTTTGATTTGATTATCGGCGACAAATTGGTCAACCGGACCACTAAAACTAGTGAATGTAATAAATTAAAATGAAGTAAACCTTCACTAAAGCTCCTTGGCCATTTCATTTGTCGCCGAGATCAAATAGATTACACAATTCATCAACATTGAAGAACATTAATGTATCAATTGTATCATAAAATTATGATTTGATTTTGCGCGTAGAATTATTATAAATGTATGTTCTATTATAAACATCTTTAAATTTTTGATGCTTTATGTTGTTTTTATTTTCTGAGTAACTGGGTTTTCATTCATAAATAAATAAATTATTGTACAAAAGTCTTTTGGCTAGTTTCTCAGTAATTTAATTTTAAAATTATTATTCTTGACATGCACAAAAACCTTTAGTTCTTAATTAACAAAATTTTAGGAAATGAGCATAAGAAAATATTAAGAAACTGTTTACTTGATTATTCTACTTGGAAGACTAAACTAGGAACATCTTTCAACGACTTGATGGCTAGGGGGTGGGGTTGGCGGTTAGAGTTGGAATGGTGTGAAGTTTACTAACTTGTGATAGTGAAATAACTTTTATTGAAGAAAGTTAGGAGCTACTTTTCCTTTTTCTTTTACTTTTTTCTTCTCTATTTTTTTGAACTGAGAATATTAACACGAAATACGTTCGAAAACGAAATGCTACATGATAACATAAATTGCATAAAACTGGGATTTCTCAATCGTATTCTTTTTTCTTTGTCATCTAAGTGAAAAGGTGAGAACGAGAACACAATATAATTTGAACTCTACGTACTTATACAAACGATGAGAACGAGCAAAAATAGACCTGATCAAGAAAAAATATAGCTAAATTATAGATGGAAAGAGGTGTAGAAAGAAAAAGAGAAGAATCATCCTAAAAGGCAAAGCGAGGCCTATATCTGAGAGTCCGCCTACTCAGTGGCGACTGGGGAGGACATTAGTAAGTTTTTCCGGTTCAACAACCTTTCATGATTAATATAAATATATAAGTAGGAATTATAATAAGGTCGAAAGTTTACGGGCCGACAAACAGATGAGGTCATCGCAGGCCCTTTGCGTGTTTTCCTGCTTTTTCTATTCTTTCACGCGTATTTTGTTTTAAACTGAAGCCATTTGAGCGTCTCAATGCGGTTTCTGATCTCTGCTTTTAAATGTGTGCTATGTAGATATTCCAAATGCTAACCTGTCGTTGTGGAATACAGAATAGAAACAAAACCTACAATACATATGCATACATCACCACAAACATAGTCGTCTGGCCACAATCACGCCACGGGAGTACTCGATATTCCTCCCCCCCCACGCACTTCATTCTTGCTGTTATCTTACTTTTACTCTCCAGACAACACACTCACGCCAGAGTACTCCACGTTCCTCGGAGCAGGGTTAAATACCCCATTCCCTTCACGCTATGATTTACATTAACACAGACAAAACATAAACACTATATTCATTGAAAAATTCATATAGCCCTAAGGTACCGGAACAGCTAACGTGCCACAAGACTTCGCACAGGTTCGATGATATGCCAACATATTCTCTACATACATCAAGCCGTCTACAATTGAAAAAGTGCTCGACCGTTATTCCATCCGTGCATGACGGGCACCAACACTAACGTTTCCGGACAGAAGGTGCCCGTGCGTTAAGCCGGGAACACACTTACCCGATGCTACGCCATGCGTCGCTACCCGATGCTACCCGACGCCTTGCCACGTTTTGGTGGGGTGTGCACATCTATCCGACGCAAGCACACGTCGCGTACAGTCCACAGCGTTTATTGCAATAATCACTATCACAATCGCAACGCATCTTTTGTTCTTAATGCACTATTTTGAGCAAAACTTTGTAATAAAGTGTTAGTTAAATTTTATGAGCACAACCATCTAATAAATTGTTTGTTAAACTTAATTGTTTTAAATAAAGTTACTCCTAACCATCATAATTAAACAATGTTTATAAAAAAATATATATAATGTTTTTGATTTCGTTTAATTTCGTTTACATTAAAATAACATGTTGTAATTAATATAACGACAAAATTACATGTACTTAGTTTGAAATAAACTACAAAAAAGATGAGTGTCCTGTTCTGATGCTACCCGACGATTTTAATTTCTCGTTTTTTTACGAGCAAAACTATGAAATAAATTGTTAATTAAATTTTATGAGCAAAATCGTGTAATAAATTGTTCCAATTTTAGTATATGTACCGCTGAAGCGAGTACCATAAATTGTTAGTAAAATTCATTATATCAAAAATTCGTATTCAGTTGTTTTGATTAATTTTCTACCAAACTATTAAAATTAATTTTTTAAATAAACACTAATTAATTTTTAATCACAGTTAATTTGGTTTTTATTAAAATAAGTATATTGTAATTAATATAACGACAATAATACATGTAGTTTGAATAAAAATATGAGTGTCCGGTACTTTTGTCTTCAACTGTACTCGACGCGACCCGACGAAAATCTGGACAGTGGGGATCGCAGAGCGTCGGGTAGGTTAGCGTGGCATAGCATCGAGTTGATGTGCACGGGGGTAATGCAGCCTTATGGAAAATCGGAGTTTGGATTTACGCTGGGTAGCATCGGGTAGCGTCGCGTGGCGTAGCATCGGGTAAGTGTGTTCCCGGCTTAATTCTCGTACGACCTGTGCGTCTTGTCAGTATGGCCTTTTCCCTTTTCGAACCGTTTCCGTGGGCCAGGGACCAACGTTTTTATTAACTTATCTTTAGCAAGGTTATTTCCATATCTACAAGCCCAGCGGTTTGTCCAATCTTTTTTTACTGAATTTGAAATTAATAATTTTAGATCCGCTGAGCGTACAGGTTGGGAGGCGTCCTGAGTCCTACCGGCGGCTTCTTGCCGCTCTGTCTGCTTCTTCTTTCCCGACTATCCCTATGTGGCCAGGAACCCAACACGACCTTCTTCTCAACTGCATGGATCCCTTTTAACTATTCTTTTATTTTGTTTATTAGGGGGTCCACGGAAGTTCTCCCGATCTTCTGGAACGCACTGAGTGAATCCGTACAAAACAATAAAGAGTTGTGGTTTTTGGTTTTGATCATGTTCAGCGCGAGGGATATAGCGTTTAGGTCCGCCCTGTGCAAGCTTCCAGCAGGAGAAAGAGATAATAGTTTAACTTCTCCCTCCGTGTACACGACACACCCCACGCCCTCTGCTGTTTTGAACCCTTCTGTAAATTTACTCCTATATACATTTATAATTTATGTTTATTTTTTCCATAATAGGGTATCTCGTTTTTCTTTAATTTTGCCATATCCAACGATGAAGGAGAGGCGATTCGAGTACCTTTTCTGCTTCCACCTGGTTCAGATCTACTCCCCGCGCCGTTAATATTTCCTCGGCTCTTATGGCCAGCGGCCACGTACGGGTCCTCAGGAGGGTACCCTCTGGAGTAAGAGTCGAAAAGGGTCTTATATAAGAAATGGTCCACCCTTGCCCATTTGCTGGCAGAATATTTTAGCATTATTTCTTCTCTTTTTAGGGTGGAAGGAAGAACTTCTTCTAAACGCGCCTGTTACTAACCTTAAGCCTTGCATGATACAGTGTTTAATTTTTTCAGGCGCGTTCTTCTTACCGAATCGTAGTCCATACAACAGTAGAATAATTTCTGGAATAGCAGCGTGTTAAAAAGGGTCATCAATACTTCCCTTTCCCCTCCCCAACCGAAGTTAGGCTAGAAATCGGAAGGTTGATGACCCGCTTGCATATGTGGTTGCCATCTTAGCTTCTCGTCGAAAGTCGTTTCGAGGGACTTCGAGCGGTCGACGTTCCTCAACCACAGTCGAGGGAATCTCAGTGTACAGAAGTTGACGGCCCTCGTCTTTCTCTCTGCATTGGCAACCATTTTGTCGATTGCGGTCTACACTCTTGTTAATACCTTTTCTAAATCTACACGGTGAGCGTGGACAGTGGCATCGTCGACATAGAGTGATATCATCTCGGGAGCTCAATACCGTAGACGACACCGTTAATATCAATCGCAAAGAGGGTAACCGCCATTTTCTTTTTCTCACCTTTCGTATAGCGTACTTCCCTGTCTAACCCTAAATTTCCGGTTACTGAGAAAACTCCTCGGTCTGACAGTTCCAGTTTTTGCGTTCTAGGTCTCCAGGAGCTCGCTGAACGATATTCTCATGAGTTGCTGGTGGTGGGCTGACGTCTCAATGTAGCATACGATGTGAGACTATCTTCCGCCAAACAATTACGCATCGATTGTGTTGATAAAAGCCTTGTCAAACCATCTTGTACTTCATTTAAGCTCTGGTGGTCACTATTGAAAGGGTTCCTTTTTGCAGCGATGGCAATATTTCTGTCCTCCTTTAGCGTGGTAATGCATTGCTAATGCACCAATCCACTGGCAGGCCTCTTATTGGCACTTCCAGTCTCTCGGATTTGGGCTAAAGCCCGGGAGACGATGCTCAGACAAAAGTCAACTGCCTCTGCGATATCCACTTGCCGGTGACCTCAATGACTCATTCTCACAATAATATTGCTAACTTCTGGTTCAAAATAATGTCTTTCCATGGCTAAAGAGAATACAACTGGATTAAAATGGAGAAAAAAACAATAAAGGTTTTGTTTACAAAATGAGTAATCTTCATGTTTCCTATTCTTAAGTAAATCCGTAATTAAAAATAAAGAACAACTTTTCTGTTTTTGGTTTGTATTTTCTATTTTGTTTTGTCCACCTAACAAGAATATATCGGTTAATTTAGTTAAAATGAATATAATAAGAATAAATTAAAATTTTTGCACAGTTTATATTTAGGGAATAATTTCCTTACTACCATAAGTAAGGTGGAAAATAAATTCCTCGATTCCAGTGTGAATAATACACTGAAAAGAATCAGAATTAAAAAGAAAAGAAAACTGTGAAATTATATTTATTTACGGTCGTACTTCGTTTGTCAATCTGGGGAGGGAGAAGAAGACTTAAATTTATTTGGATTAAAGTATATAGAATTATAATAATATAGAAATGATCCAGTGTACATAAACTAGTAACGAAATATATCACAACAACCAAACGGTACAAAGTTATTCCGAATATACAGCATCCCCAGACAAAATAAGTTTTTGTAATTGAGTTCAAGCCCTTTAAATAACTAAACTTGTATATGCTACAATATTTTCTTCTTTTTATTAAAATGGGTCGAAGTTTGGAAATGTGAATAAGTTAATGATTGAATATCAATATAAATTATGGATATATGTATACGTAACAACAGTATCACATAACTGTCAAACAAGTTCTACGTTGAATACGGAAATAAGATATTCCTTTAAATGATGATAACTCTGAAATACACAGTAAGATAAAAGTAAATTATTGGATTAGTAAGTTATTGACAAAATTGTGTGGAACGAAGGAAGGAAGAGGAACATGACGACTAAGGCGGTCTTTGAACGTTCATTCTGACGACAAAGTAAACCCCATGAGGTTATGAGGCTTTAGCCTTCCAAAGATTTATGAGGTAAATACATTTTTCCTTTGAAGGAAGAGCGCATAAGGTACACATGGCAATGCCAGCCCTTGAACTTTCACGGTGCTCTGAAACATTACGGTAAGACGCTCCTTGAGGTAAATCAGATTCAATTACGTTATGGACATAACAAAGGGTTCATTTTCATTTCTAGCTTTACTTGTAAGCGTAAACGGATAGACCTTTCAGAATTTTATATAAAATTCACATTTATACCAACACAAAGGTTAGTTAAAAATTTTCAATCAATTAATGTTTTTAGTTGAGATAAAAAAGTCATAGGCACGAGTGGGATTCGAACCTACGATCTTCGGTTAGATACGCCGCTGCTCTACCACTTGAGCTATCGTGACTTCGATCCACTCGGACACTAACTTCCCATCTCAACCTCACCTTTTGAATTTTTGAAACGCAGCGGCGTATCTAGCCGAAGATCGTGGGTTCGAATCCCGCTCGTTCCATTGACTTTATTATCTCAACTAAAAACCTTAATTTGTAATATATTAATTGGTCAAGCGGACCACGAAATTAGTGAATTACATTGTTAACATTATTTTGTAATAAATCCACATATTACCGTACGTATTATATGTCCAGTTTGTGCTTTAAAGTAATTTTCTAGAATAATACTTAACTAATAACTTTTCTATAACATTTTGTTGCTGTACATGTCTCTTCGGAGTACCAAAAAAGACAGTTATTGCAAATTTTTATTTGTTTGTTGTTGAAGATACAATAATGTCAAGACATTTGTTAATCTCTATTAGTTCTATGTTGGAGCTGCTGCAGATGCGTTAAAGTGAGAACAGATATTTTCTGTTTTCACATACAGCAGCGGCACCTGTTCTTAATGGGCTTCTGGGAGCCATCGGTATAAATGAAAATAGTATTTGAAAGCTGTTTTCTTTTTCATCAAGAAATACTTGAAAGGACACTAATAAAACGGTTTGTTAATAGTTTATTTTTGACAATGCAAAAAAATACTTTCTTGAGCAAAGTTTAACAACAGCATCTTTCCTTTAATCTATGAATATAAATTAGAAATTTGGTTCTTCATGAGCCAACTTAATAAAACCTTCCATTAATTTTCATACCATAAATAAAGACTTAATTTGACATAACATTTTCTAACTTACATGACTATAAAAAAATTAATTAAAAACGGATCCAGCAACGAAACTTGCGGTACCTAGAAATCAATAATCACAAAAACAAGATAATTTAATACAGTAATTTTACTTTTATGTTTATGTTTATTTATCTTTGTGCATTATTCATTGTAACACTTGTAATTATTTAACGGGAAGGCTTCAATCATAAAGACGTTTCTTCGACATTGTTGAGTCATATTGTTGAGTTATACCGAGCAGTGGATTGCTATCTGAGCAACATGGCCAGTCTATCCCACGTAAAAGCCATTTCTCTTTGTCAATTCACAAGATTGATTGCTAGCAACGTCTTTAAAGCTAACAAAAAGGATTTTTATCCCCCCACCGGCTAAATCAAAAAGATCCGTGCAATCCATTAAGAATAAACAGAAAAAAATGTTATTCAACCTAGATGGAGCGCTATTTGCTGATACCTAACAAGGAATTTGAGAGCTAATTTACTATAAATTTAAAATAATATTAAAATGACGAGGAAATAAGAAGTTATAATCACTAACCTTGACAAACAAAACATTTTAACTAAGCATGGAGAATTTCTAATTTTCTTCTTTATATTTCTTTCTTTTTCTTTTTATAAATGAGAATTTTTTCTTTCTAGGCTTTTTTAATGATCATAAGGGCTTTGTAAAATAAGTTCGGAGAAAAGTGGGCAGTTTAGTCACACAAGCATGCACACTTGCACACGCTCACACACAAACAAACATACATTGACGCTGAGTTAAGAAGGACCGATAAACCTGGGTCCAGAATGCATTCAGTACAAAGCTAAGGTTAAAAAAAAAACAACCAAAAAAAAACGTTTTCGGACCTAATTTGTAAAATAGTATGTAAACTGCTACTAGTACCATAAAGCAGCTGAAAACAACGTTTATAGTGCTATTATTTCAGCGTCAAATGAGTTTAAAACAAGCCGGGTTGGTTGAGCATTATAATTTTCCTGTTGTTTCAAATTTAGGAAGGGGGTCATAAAAATTTTCAACAAAAACTTCACACTTTCTGACATTTTTATCGATAAATTCAAAAGATGCACCCCTACTGAAAAAGTTTATGAAACAAACTTTGCCGGTGATATTTCTAATAATTCTCCCTCAAATTAGACCAACACCAATCCAATTGATGAAATATTCCAATATTGGCAAATTTGTTACTTTTCAGACAAAAGGAAAATCACTGTTTTCTAATGGGTATCCCACATTGAGTGAATTAATTTAACGAATCTGAAGTGGTTCTTAACACTTTTTGAAATTGTACACATCTTTCAATGAATATTAAATTTTATTCTTTAAAAATCCATTTAAAAAGTTTGTTAATAATCAAATTAATTATTTATCACGATTCAATGTATTCTCTTCGAGTTATGATACATTGTCGACAATGATGTCAGGTCGACTGCGTCGTCCTGTTGACTTCTGCTTCATGCGCTCTAATGGTGCCGAAAGTCGTGATAATGCGTATAGTTAATTTCTCAAGACACTAATAGTGTCGCTGTACAGAAGATCTTTTGCTGTTTCCCATGCGTAAAAATCATGCTGCGTTAAATCCGGAGATCTCGCTGATCCATCTTGTCCACAACGACCAATTTATTTGCCTTCATCTGTTGAGTCAGCCAGTTCTTTTCAATGCGCAGGGCAGCCGACCAGTTGAAACCATAGATCACGTTGTTGTCGAGGGGCGTCTTCTAATGCCACAGTAAAATAATTGTTCAAAAAATGGAGATATGACTCAGCAATAAAGCGCGGAGCTAGGACATGTGGCGCAATTAGCATCCCTCTGTGTGTTTTTTTTTTTTACCCAACTCTGTACTGAAGGCTTTCTGGACCCATCTTTATACAACATTTTTTAGTAAGCGTTCAATTTCCTATAAGATTTTAGATTTTTGACCTATGATTTAAGTAGGAGCCACCAAGAGTATATACTGGATTTATATAGGCTCAAATCTGTATATGTGCGTATTTAGTACAGTGGATATGATAATAATAAAAATGTTTATTAATAAAGCTATTTACAAGATAAATAAAAATATCTCGGAGCATACAGTTTTTGTGCATGGATACTAATCCGTCAGCACAATTGCAATACATTTTTTTACAATGTATTGATTTTTTTTTACTATATTAAAAAGAAAAAAGAAAGCACAAAGGAAACAAATAAAATGAATTCTTAATATTAATTAAGATAATTAAATGCTCTGACAAGTAAATTTCTATAATTCAGTGCATCTTTTAAATCTTTTAAATAATTACATAGTAAACCCCAGTCTGTACCATTTAGATAATTACAAAGTTCAGAGTCTGTTAAATTGTAATTAAAGTATTTTAACCTATATGGCTCTAAAATAAGGCAGATTGCAATCACATGTTTTGTTTCTCCAATTTTTTTAGGCTACACAACAAAGATGGCACAAATCTGGTCTAAAAGGTTTAAAATTTAAGTTCAGCTGTTCACTCCTTGCTTTCATTATTAGTTTAACTTCAGACAACGATGTAGAGTGTAAATAAGAGACATTATAATTTAGGTTTTAGCTGAGATAAAAAAGTCAGTGTCACGAGCGGGATTCGAATCCACTACCTTCGGCTAGATACGCCGCTACTCTACTACTTGAGCTGCCGTGACTTCGATCCACTCGGACACTAACTTCCCATCTCAACCCCACCTGAAAAATGACAAAAAAAAGGGATATTCAAAAAGTGGGGTTGAAATGGGAAGTTAATCCGAGTGGATCGAAGTCACATAGCTCAAGTGATAGAGTAGCGGCGTATCTAGCCGAAGGTAGTTCGAATCCCGCTCGTGACACTGACTTTTTTTATCTCAGCTAAAAACCTTAATTAATTGAAAGATATTAAGTGGTCAAGCGCACTTAATACGCAAAAACTAGTGAATTATAATTTAGCTTGGGTACATTCCATGAAAAATCCCATTTCTAGCTTTTATTTCTGCATTGCGATTTTCTTCTAAACTTATGTTTAAAATTGATTTACTTCCATTTGATTCCCAAGTTTTTTCTACATTTTCGTTTACATTTATGCTAATATTGTAATGATTAATAATTTCTTCCACGAGTTAAACCAAAGAATATTTTTATTTATTATTTGTTGGGAGTCTATTATCAGGTAGTTTTAAAGTTCTTAAAATGTATTTTAAATGCAGTCCTAAAGTATATACCTACATGTTATTCATTCCTATTTCACACTAAACACCACAAATTTCTACACGACAAGAACGAAAAACATGGGATTCTATGAACAGATTTCAACTACATATGGACACGAAGCAAAGAGTATTCTGAAGGACATCGGCAACCATGAAAAGACACTTGCCTCGCCCATCAATGAGAAAACTTTTTTGTTGAAATGCAGGCAATACAAGGCCCTGAAGATGATGTCAATAAAGATCAAAATGTTGGAACGATAAAGAAAATGTTTTTCTAAAACCTACTTCACACCAGACCTCATCTCACGATCCTCAAATGATCAGTATTTTTTAATTTAAAATTAAAGTAATTACAATGTAATTAGTACTATTTTTCATTTACATTAATTGTACTTTTTATCTAAGGCTCAAATTGGGTACTGTGCCAAAGGTCGTCGGTTCAAATTCCTCTCGTGACACTAGATTTTTCATTTCAACTAATACCTTAGATAAAACGAATAATTAATTAAAATTATTAGCTTTTTTATTTTTTACTTTGGTATTTGTTTGTTGTTGTTACTTTTTATCAGACAGAACTGGCTTTGATTGGAAGATGGGAACTAAATAATTGGTAAAGACAAACTATGACAACGAAACCAAGCGCATCGGATGGGCAAACCGAATTGATAGAAGCAACCAAACTACAGAATCGCCAGCTCATAAAAATTGTCAGACATTTTATTAAAGAAAATTAAAATTGTTTACACATTTGGACGTATTTATTAACAAACGCTGTCCACAATAAAACGAGAAAGTAAAGTGCAATAAAATAAGGCTTTTATCAACTTAAAGTTTAACACACACGCCAGTCATGCAATACCCACACGCACATTTTAGGACACGGACACAGAAAAGATACCAACTGTATCAATTTTATTTGTTTTTGTTAAGTAGTTTCTGGTTTTAGTAGGTATTTTCATCGTTTGCATCGGTAGTTAAAAGTTTATAAGGCGCGGGGTGTTAACGATAAAACCTGAGGGCTTCACAGGCCATTCCCTGCAGGGCGGTGGTTAATCCGACTTTTAGCCGATCGGAATCACCGAGTGCAACATTATTGCAGAATGTGCACCGCCCCATTTCAAATCCAGTTCAAATTCGATCATTATTTCATACAAGTGAAATAAACCCTGATGAGTTTTCGAAACGATACGTACTCACATTTCGGTCGAACCTGTTTCTCTCTTAATTAAACAACCGAGGAAATTTGCCCGTTGCGAAACGATACCAAATTTAATTGCAAAAGATAATTCAACACAAACAATTGAATATCGATTTTGATTGGCTGTACGTATTGTAATCGGCCTATTTTTTTCAGGTTAATAATAGTTTTAATACTGGCCTTAATAATGAAATTTCTTTTATTTCGAAAACATTTTCAAAGGTAACACATTCAATAAATGTAAACTTAATTGTAAAAAAACTCAATTAAATGTGGGAGAAAAAGAAATAAAAACCATTTTATTAATATATTTCAGATATAATACGAAACAATCGCTGTCTAGTGTTGGCGAATTACAGTGGAATGTTTTTTCAAGTCTCAAATTCAAATTCCAATTAATCGGAAAAACGACAAAAAAGTTGTTCATACCTCCGAAACAAATTAAAAATTCAAACCTTGTGTTGGCGAGTAACAAATAGATTTAAATAATGAACAAACTTGGCGTACATGTTTTTAACGACAATGTGATCATCTGTTAAATTACAAACTGTTTAGTGGACTGTGCTGAATCATTCAGCTTTCATTGCTATTGTTTCAAGAATATATAACGGTTCTGCTGGTGTTGTATTACTTTCTATTATCATAATTATATTAAAAATTCGTCCAGTTAAAGAAAACACGTTCAAAACCTGAATAAGAACTGAGGTTTTAAGTCGATAAACTCAGATTCAATGAGAGTGTTACAAAGCTTAGGGAACCTTATCTTAAAATCTGATATAAATCATTTAGTAATATGGGTAGCCCAAAAGATATGGGAAGTAAAAAAAACGAAAAACATTGACATCCACTTTCTTTGGGTTCGGGGCCATTCAGGCATAGGGGGTAATTCGGTGGTCGATAGTCTAGCGAAACGAGCCATCACTGAAGGGACAGAGGCATTGACTCCTATACCCCTACAGGATGCAAGGAGTAAAATCAAATCCCAAATGATAGAAAAATGGCGTATATATAACACTGACACTCCTACGGGGGCTTTCTTTACTTCCATTAATCCCGATATAAACGAGAAGCCCTGGTTTCACGACGTAAAATGGTGAAAGAAGGATTGTACTGTTATGATTAGGTTAAGATCAAATCATGGGATCTGTGGAGTATATTTAGAAAGAATCAAACAACGTAGGGACAAATTATGTGAAACATGTAAGGTAACTGAGGATCTTGAACACATCATTATGAATTGTGAAAGATATTACAAGGAGAGGAGTTTGCTGTTTGGTAGCTTGTATTTAATGCAAGAAGTAGATAAACCGTTCAACTACAGATCGTTGTTATAAATGAAAGAAGAAAAGGTTTACATGTATATAGTGAATTTTGTGAATCAATGCAATCTATTGTACTTATATGACAAGATCGGTAAACGGCCTTCACTAAAAATGTAAAATTTAGAGAGATATTGGGCGTGAAGGTTGGGTGAGGTCTATGGGGGGTTCGGGGCGGTTGCTGTTGGCGGGCGGAGGGTGGAGGACGGCTCCCTGAGCATGTATAGCTCCGGTGTTCTAGGAGACGTGGACTTTTCCATAGATATTTCGATGTAAATGGTTTTTATCCACGTCTCCATAGCGACCACTGTACGGAAAGTAATTGCATAAATTAAAATTATTTAAGAAAGGATCAGCCCGCTTTATCCGCCGGTTCGTCCGTTGCTGCCGGGTTAGCTCCGCCCGGTCCTTCTTGCACTCCCACTTGTGGCCAATACTGAAATAGTAAGGAAAAAAACTCGATAAACTAAGACGGAAATATAAGAGAGAGCAAGGTAAGTTTAGCTGTTCAGAAAACTAAAATTAGCTTATTCAGGTAAGCACTAGCCTGCACTAACTCCCTGGGAATTTTTATGAAGTCTGAAGCCAATAGCTGGACAGTTAATGTCTCTTCTCTGTGCTCTGTGTTTCACATTTTCATCATTTTCGGTTATTTTAAATAGGTTTTCTCAATCCTTTTTCGCTAGTGTCATTCAATTGTGTTTAGTTACTATTATTTTCACTAGTTTTATCTCTCCGTGTAAATAATGTACAAGTAAAAATTAACAAGAACAAATCTGTACAGGTATCCTAACAACTTATTTATTTAGAAATCGTGAGATGCGGTCTGGTGTGATGTAGGTTTCAAAAAAACATTTTCTTTACCGTGCCAACGTTTCGATCTTTATTGAGATCATCTTCAGGGCCTGGGATTTACAAATATTGTTTATATATTACAATTATATTTTGGATGTGGAAAAGTGAATGTATACAATGCAAAATATATATTTTACATATTCAATCAAAGTATTTCTACGTTGGATTTTGAAGGGGTGGGGAAGGATGTCAACACATTTTTTCTCTTCGTCAGCTCTTTCAACTCAAAAAAGCCGACGCCTTATACAAAAATGTCTTTTCTATACCGATATCCTTCCCCACCCCTTCAAAATCCAACGTATATAAACACAAAATAGCAAAATCTCACTGGCACTCTCGACACGACACGCAAGAATGGCACAATTACACAGAAG
This sequence comes from Cimex lectularius, assembly GCF_000648675.2. Lineage (NCBI taxonomy): Eukaryota > Metazoa > Arthropoda > Insecta > Hemiptera > Cimicidae > Cimex > Cimex lectularius. Next base: position 278,103 of record NW_019392651.1, read on the forward strand.
ACAAACATTTTGAGGGAGTAGAAATACTTTGATTAAATATATAAAAAATATATTTTGCATTTTATAAATTCACTTTTCCACATCCAAAATGTAATTGTAATATGTAAATCATGTTTGTAAATCCCAGGCCCTGAAGATGATCTCAATAAAGATCGAAACGTTGGCACGATAAAGAAAATGTTTTTCTGAAAACTATATCACACCAGACCGCATCTCACGATTTCTAAATAAATATCAATTAACGCTCACTAATCACCACTCTATCCTAGCAACGTTTCAACAATAAAAAATACTGGCACTCAACACGACACGCAAGAATGGCTCAATTACGCAGAAAACAAACACTTTGAGTGAGTAGAAATACTTTGCATATAAAAAATATTTTTTTGCATTGTATAAATTCATTTTTTTTCCATATCCTACATGTATTTATTAAATTTAAACAATGTTTGTAAATCCTACGCCCTGAAGATGTATGAATAAAGATCGAAACATTGGCACGATAAAGAAAATGTTTTTCTGAAACCTACATCACACCAGACTTCATCGCACGACCTCCAAATAATCATTAATTAACGGCCACTAAACACCACATATTTCTAAATGTAGAATAGTCTTCAACAAATCGTAGGGGGGCGTCGGTGGCCGCAACGGTTTAGGCGTTGACACGGCGCTCATCACTGTAAGGTCCAAATAATCATGAAGTAACGGTGGGTAAGTACGCAAAAGAAAAGAACAGGACAAGAGAGAAAGTGAAAAGTAAACACAGATACTGTTACCGCGTTGAACCTCAGCCGACCGGTATAGTCCTTCTTGCTTACTCTTTTTGCCTGAAGAAATCGCGCTTCCACCCAAGGTTTGGGAAGTAACTTTCTCACCTTCTTTTTTCCTTTATCAGGCTTCTTGCTTCTCCAGCAGTTAATTCATTAACACAATTATAAATAGATAGCGTTTAACTATGATAAAAAATAGGAAAAAATACAAATAACTTACCTCGAACCTTCAGACTTCAGTCTGCGCCGTGGTCACTCTATCGTATCTCACGATATCCGAATAATCAATAAAAAATAAGTGGGAGTCTGAATCGTGTACTTATTAAGAGTACTCTTGAAACCCTAGGAGGCTCTGACTCGTAAAACAAGAGTCATCCTCGCCCGATTAAGAATTGCGAGATTGACTGACGCTTACTTCTGGGCCAAAGCCCGCCTACGTATTGGAGAGGAAGTTTGCTGGAAGGGTCCCAGGTAATTGAAGGGTGCATTTCTTTCGCTCCAAGTAGAGAGCGCGCAAGAATGCCACCTGATTTGTGAATTTTATTTGAGCACGGCAGCGAATATTCCCTGTTCCGATTCTTAAAAGAAATCGGGTTGTTCTGTTGTATTTAGTAACAATAGTTTCGTATTCCTAGCTTGTGCTGTGAGTCAACTTATTTATTAGCATGAATGTGCGATGTAAAAGGGTCGTTTGCGGATTAGGTACAATTAGGTTAGTTGTATAATATGTGTGATGGAGGAATATCGCGTACTCCACCACCCTCATTGACTGAATGGTATATAAATAGGAGTGTGCTAAATTGACCTAGCTGTTAATAGCAACCTCGGTGGCTGGACGGATTAGATAGTGACATGCGATACCAGAAAATATTCGATACTAGTACTCGATAACTTTTTCATTTTTGTACAGTATTTTTTCATTCTACACATTTAACGTAATTGATATTTCAATTTTATCGTTATCGAGTTTTGGGAAAATTGATCTACGGATGTTTTGTTTTCAAATGGTTGACAAGATTAGACGTATTTCCGCAAAGTTTATAAGAAGCCGACGATTCACTTTTGGGAGGAGGCATGATTAGGTATCTGCGTAGGTATCCTGCGAGAAGGAAGGCGAACACCTATTAGGTACTTGAAGACAAAAATATTTTATAAGAAGTTACTAAAACTGAAAGTGCGACGTGGGAAAGAATTATGAGTTATGTGGATTATCAGTAGAGTATCAACCGCCAATTCTAAATCTCGATGAAGTTTGTTGACACATGCGGCAAATAGGCGCTCCTAACAATAACTAGTTTACTAGCAAGTAACTAGTCTAAAAATAGCATTGGCACCGAATTTAGATTTATTTTCTGTACCGTCTAATTCGATACTGATTTTATCGATTTTAGTTTGATCTTTAGCGTCTTGACCAATTAATGATTCAGTAATTTGGCTATTCACTGCTGCAACTAATTTTCAGAACGCCTTTACTTAAAAAGCGAGATTTACCACTATCACATAATTCTAATGCTTCTCGTGAACCGGTCGATACCCCAGATGGTGCCGCTGCTAAACCAACCCTTCTAAATGAACCTCTGCTTCAACAGTTGGATTACCTCGGGAGTCGATGATTTGACGCCCGATAACTCTAACGATTATGTGCACTAAATATTCCCCAGTACAAGTTAAATTTCAGTCAATGGTAACAAATTCATATCATTAGCCCATATCTCTTTTCTGTTGGCCTTGGAGATATTCCTTCGCTACTTAGATAAAACTAGCTTAAATAAGCTACTAAATAGAGGATAGCCACCGCTTGGTGTCGAAATAAATTCAGGGTGAAACTGACTAAGGATGGTTAGGACCCTCCATAATTTCCACCAGCTTATAGTCCGCTGAGCGTCCTGCAATACCCGCTTCTTCAATACGAGCTAAAAGCATATTATTTACTTCATAAAGGTGGCGATGGCGCTATTGTACAACTCACTGACTTTACTGCCTTTCGCTAAATAGCATAAATAGCCAGCGACTCGCATCGTACCAAGTTCGCTCTTCTCACTACGAACTTTTATATAACCACTGTCATCAGACTATTCCGTAATTAAGCCAATAACTGGAAATGGACAATCTGGCGCAAACTCGACAGAGCCTTCCATATGAGCAACATGACGGGTATATTCAATTAGGGCTGCATTCCTAGGACACCTGATTACACGACATTTGAAAAATTCAAAAGGTGGGGTTGAGATGGGAATTTAGTGTCCGAGTGGATCGAAGTCACGATAACTCAAGCGGTAGAGCAGCGGCGTATTTAGCCTAAGGTCGTGAGTTCGAATCCCGCTCGTGGCACTGACTTTTTTATTTCAACCATTACCTTATATTACTGAAAGAAGTTATTTGGTCAATCGGACGACGAAAATATAATGGATCTAACAAGTAAAATGAAGTATATCTTCACTAAAGCGCTCCGTGGCAATTTCATTTGTCGCAGAGAATCGAATCCTGATTACACGACATTTGAAAAATTGCAAAAAGGAGGGAAAATTCGAAAGGTTGTAAGTTGTGATGGGAGTTGGTGCCCGAGTTTTTCTAGTTTGATGAAAGGTAAGTTTTGAACCGAAAATAACAATTCAATATTACTTGGACACTCGAAAAATTTATTTGAGTATTTTTTCCGATACTTCAAAACGTACTTTATACAGTACTTGTATCAAATGACAATATGCGATACCAAAAGTACTCGGTATCGAAAGAAAATACTCGATACTTTACTCATATCAATTGGTATCACGTCACTAGGATTAGACTGACGTATGCCTCCGGACTGCCAAACACCCGGGTTGGGTGATTCTTGAGTCTGCCGGCAGTTTACTATAAATAGCAAATGCTCGAAATGTCGGTGGATGAAGAGAAGCGAATAGACTCAACTCGACACATGTTTGTACGCATGTACATACATGTGCGGATTTGAGCCTATATAAATCCTGAACAGTGCGGACTGTCGTGTCTTGGACCAGAGCAGGCTTATTTATCGCTTCGGTTTAAACCAACCCTAACCATCCCCAAACTGTCTACGGTCGAGTGATAAGCAGAAATAAGTTTTATTAATATTTTCTCGTTTATTGTAATTTTATTTTCATACAAATTTTATTTTATTTCATTTCATTGTATATTTTATCTAGTAAGGGAGAAAGTGTATTTTACTATTGAAAAACATGTAAGCGCAAAGCGGGGGAGAGCCTTACAAAAAACAATAAATCTCGCAACTTGACAATAATATGACTAGCATAAATCGAGACAGAGCGATTGATCAAGAAATGAATGACACAACAAATTTCTTTGAAGGCAGTCTTAAAAAAGTGGATTCAAATACAAGCCCAAATACAACTCAGACGTATTCGAAATCGACCATACGTTCCCCCACCAAAGTAAAAACTCCAATGCAAAAAAAAACGAATCGGGGTGGTTCTTACCTCCCCCCCCCACCAATTTCATTGCTATCCTGCGTCCGAAAATCATATGAACGCATGATAAAATGCAAGCTACAATGGTGGCTAGAGAGACATTATAACTCCCAAATAGCCAGTGTGGCTTTCGAAGACAACTTATTTTTGGAAGTGGTGCCTACGAAAACACCATAAATTAATAAAACTCCGTCTCCCAAACTTATTAGTTCAAATACACTATGGTTTTAATGGTAGGAAGGAATATGTTTTTCTGCGTTAACGAGTCATATTATGGTCCCAAGCTTACTCCCATAAAGGTCTTCTCCAGGGGTATTCTAAGCATCATTATTATAATCAATCTATGCAGCGGACCTGGACGCATCGATTTCAGATAGGGTAAAAATTATAAAATATGAGGACGATATCTCTATATATCGGGTTGTCCGGAAAATAATGCAGGATTTTAAGTTTTCATTAAAAAAAATCTATATAAAATATTCTGTTTACGTTTACAGGATTACTCATTTGTATGAATGTCANTTGATTAAAGAACATTGCTTTAAAGTAACTAGTTTCTTTTTTTTTGTTTAATACCAAAATCCTGCATTATTTTCCGGACAACCCAATATAAGAAAATACCATAGGAAAATATAAGTCGTCGGTAAACCGTGTTATGAATGAACTGTCAAAATAGATGAATAAAAGTGGTTTGGAGATATCCGTGCAAAAGGCATTATTATCTCCTTTGTCAAACAAACGCCAAATCTGTTGCAAAAACTGAAAATTTAGGAAACTTTCAATTTCGGGTTAACTATAGTGTCAGGTTTATGAGGCTTCGATAGAAAATTGGGTGGATTCCTCATATAAAACATCATCAAACGAGGGAGAAAAAATGTATAACATTCTAAAAGTTTTTGTAGCAACAACCGGGTGCCAACCCGTCTATCGGCATTCTGTACTGCAAATCATCCATCAGAACAGTGATCGATTTTGGATCATTTTTTTATGGACAGGGCTTCTCACTCCAAAAAAATTGACACTTTTCGTAATGCTTGCGAAGGCATATTCTTGTACACCGATCGTGGGTTTGTCGGCAAAAACAAGTGTGCCCCCCCCCCCTTAGAGATAAGGCGTTTAAAATTAGCTTTCAATTTCCTCACTAATCACAATCACCGAGAGAACCCGATTTTCAAAATATATTCACTGTCACAGAAATAGTTCACACAATCATGTACTGCGGAAAAAATACCCACACATAGCTTTCGGTTTTTGTCGATTCACTCTCCTACCCGTTTTACAAGATTAATTAAATTCACTAGTTTTCTTGGTCCGCTTGACATCTTTCAATTAATTAAGGTTTTTAGTTGAGATAAAAAGACAGTGTCACTAGCGGGATTCGAACCCACGATCTTCGGCTAGATACGCCTCTGCTCTAACACTTGAGCTATCGTGACTCGATCCACTCGGACACTAACTTCCCATCTCAACCCCACCTTTTTAATTTTCCCTCCTTTTTGCCATTTTTCAATCCCGCTCGTGCCATTGACTTTTTTATCTCAACTAAAAACCTTAATTAATTGAAAGATATTAATTGGTACCTTTTAAATTTATAATCATCATAATTGATTACAATAATAAAATCATGAAATGGATATCTATGGAATCGTAAAAGCATTTTTATACAAATGTATGTTATAATTATGGTTTAGTTTTCTTTGAAACCAATTATTTATTATGTGGTAAAAATTGAATTTTAATTACTTAAATATTTACAAAGCAGGTGCTGATCACTAAATTCTTGGCTTCAGCACTAATTTATTTCCTTTTTAGAACATTTTAATATGGTTTTATCAACTGTAAGGTTTTCTGATCATCTCTTCAAGGAAGTACCAGTTCAATGCTGCTTCCGACGTTCAATTTATTTATTTTTTTAAATTCAATTTCGTGCGAAATAATTGTTAGTGCAATTGCACAGGACTTCGTGTTTTGAAGCTATACAAATGTATATTTTTCTTCTTTGAAAACGCATGGTTTCACTGATCGCATTTGCCATACAATTCGTTTCCCTTTTGTACACACTCAACAAAAGCAAAGCATCTGGCCGTATCGGGATAAAAGTAATTATTATTAAAACTCAATACGAAACAACGATATGAAAAATATGACAAGTGTGTGAGATCAAAGTTCGAAAAGCTTTCTGTCTTACTTAACGAAATTTCCGCGCAGGTACCCAGGATACGAACAACAAAAAGCAAATATCTTTGCATAAAAAATTACCAATAAATAATCAATATTGAAAAATTTAATTTAAATATATAAAATATTTAGCTGCTAAACGTTATCTATGTTTCAACACATACCGTGTTGTAATAATAAAATGGTTATATGTGATTTAACATGCACACAAGTATTAAAAAATTATTTTGACTTATTGACGTTATAACAGCATAAACAATTAACTGATTTACTTGTTTGTTTATACATTTTTTTTCGATGTACAAATGGTATCATTTATACTTTCTTTATGTTGAGATATTTTACAGCTTGATGGTTATGTTTAGACGTACAGCGCACACCTCTCAACCTGATAATATACGTACTTTTGAAAAGTTTGGTCAAGTATTATCTAGTTACATTCGAGTTATGTTAGTCGTATGTAAGGATTATTTACAAAATATTTACATATAAAAATATAAACACTCAATGTGTTTGTCTTCTGTGTAATTGTGTTTGTTTTGTTCTGTATGTAATATTTTTGAAATACAAATTGTGTTGGTGTTCAAAATGGTGGATAGCGAGTGCTGTAAGATTTTGCTTGGGTTTTTGCAATCATAGATATGTTGCTTTACTCTCTTGTCCAGATATTGGTATGTAAGACCGATGTAAGTTGCCGGAAAGTTTAAACAGTTGATCTTGTAGATTACGTCAGATTTATTTGTTATTGGTGTGGGATCTTTAATTTTGAAAAAAAAGTGTTTGGAATGTTTTATAATTTTTTGATTAGTGACCGTTAATCGAAAATTATTCAGAAATCGTGAGATGCGGTCTGGCGTGATGTAGGTTTCAGAAAAACATTTTCTTTATCGTGCCAACGTTTTGATCTTTTATTAATTATTCAGAAATCGTGAGATGCGGTCTGGTGTGATGTAGGTTTCAGAAAAACATTTTCTTTATCGTGCCAACGTTTTGATCTTTTATTAATTATTCAGAAATCGTGAGATGCGGTCTGGTGTGATGTAGGTTTCAGAAAAACATTTTCTTTATCGTGCCAACGTTTCGATCTTTATTGAGATCATCTTCAGGGCCTGGGATTTACAAACATTGCTTACATTTAACAAATACATTTAGGATTTGGAAAAGTGAATTTATACAATGCAAAATATATTTTTTATATTCAATCAAAGTATTTCTACTCACTCAAAGTGTTTGTCTTCTGTGTAATTGTGCCAGTCTTGCGTGTCGTGTTAAGAGTACCAGTGAGATTTTGCTGTTCTATGTTTATATACGTTGGATTTTGATGGGGTGGGGAAGGAAGTCGGTATAGAAAAGACATTTTTGTATAAGGCGTCGTCTTCTTTGAGGTGAAAAGAGCTGACGAAGGGAAACAATGTGTTTGTAATGGTTCGGCCAGATTATCCTTTCAGGATTATATAGAAAGGTATAAACAGGAATAGGAAAGCTACATTGTTGGACAATTAGACTATGTGAAACATATTTGATGTGTGGAATGTAATGTAATGATATATGCATGTTATCTATATTGAATTTGATTAATGATATTGGCGTAGCTGCGACTGAGTTTGCATGTATCTGTTCTGTAATTGATGCTGTGTTTATCTCTGTTGATATAAACATTTCTAAGAAATTACGTTTATGTTTGTTCTGTTCCGTATGTAATATTTTTGGATTTTTGAAGTCGAAATTGTGTTGGTGTTCAGAATGGTGGGTAGCGAGTGATGTAGGATTTTTCTTGGATTTTTTGCAATCATAGATACGTTGCTTTACTCTCTTGTCCACATATTGGGATGTAAGACCGATGTAAGTTGCCGGACAGTTTAGACAGTTGATCTTGTAGATTACGTCAGATTTATTTGTTATTGGTGTGGGATCTTTAAGTTTGGAAAAAAGTATTTGGATTGTTTTATAATTTTTGAAAGCTATTTTGAAGTTATGGGACGAGAGAAATGTTTTTATTATGTGATAGGTCTTGATGGCATGGAAATGTATGCTGGTTTGTTTGTATTTGATAGACTTAATGTAGTATTAGTAGTAATAGTGGAATGTGTTAATGTTGAGTCGTAGTTGTTGATTATTCTGTTAATTATGTGCTTAGGGTAGAGATTGTTATGGAGGATCTGTTTGTATATCTTTATGTTCTTGTGGTGAAATGATTCATGGCTCAGGGTAATCATTCTGTGAAGTAACACTTTGGCCGTGTTTATTATTGTATGAAGAGGATGGTGAGATGTGAAGTTGAGGTAGCGATCTGTGTTTCTTGGTTTTTGATACCAATCTGTGATTAATGTGCCATCTGGTTGTTTTATTACTAGTGTATCTAAAAATGCACTGCATGTGTAAATTGACACTAATATTTCTAACTTGTTGAAGGCATTGCTTGATCTCAAAAGCGGTGGAAGTCGATTACTGAGTACTTTCGAAACAATAAATGGCGACATGATCTATTCTTCCTTCTTGAGCAACCTACAGCATCGTGGTAGCGATGGGAGAATCTTCGGACAGTCTTCTGGGAATGTTAAGTACCGCCACCTACAAGTAACTTCGTCCGTCTTCCCGCAATCCTATGATTCTAGCCGAATCTTTATTACTTAAAACCATCACTCAAACAGATTTCAAACTTAAAAATGGTACAACTTAAAAAATCAAACCACCGGAACGTTAGGAAAAAACTTTACATAACAACTGACAAATAATAGATAGAATATTTAAAGATTTATTAAAAAATACAATTGTAAATACAAGTGTGATGTGTTATCTATTTTATTAGCCACTATCCTTTAAACCAGACCAAATATCGTTGTAAGATAACCAATGGAATATTGTAAAAAAGATAATATTGAGGGTTGCTACATTTTTGTATCTCACTGTAGTTCTTTATATATACTGATTACGTATATTTTCTGATAATCGATGATTCCAGATTTCCTACTCTTTTTAATGAGGTATAAACGTAAATTCCCAGTATTTAATAAAGAATAAAGGAAAATAACAATAAAATGTAGTTCAGTCAAACCAATTATCAACTAATTTCTTCAACGTAATAATTGAAGTATATCTTCACTAATGCTCTTCGTAGCCATTTCGTTTGTCGCCGAGAATCAAATAGATTACACGACATTTGAAAAATGGCAAAAAGGAGGAAAAATTCAAAAGGTGGGGTTGAGATGGGAAGTTAATGTCCGAGTGGATCGAGGTCACGATAGCTCAAGTGGTAGAGTAGCGGCGTATTAGCCGAAGATCGTGGGTTCGAATCCCGCTCGTGAAACTGACTTTTTTATCTTAACTAAAAACCTTAATTAATTGAAAGATATTAGTTGGTCAAGCGGACCACGAAAACTAGTGGATGTAATAATTGAGATTCATTTCCTCAAACAAAATTTTCGACGCGTCAAAAATATTATAGATTATGGGAGATCAGCAAACGTGTGGAGAGAAGAGGGGTGTGCTAAGATTTCTTAACTGACTTTTTCCATATTCTACTTTTATATCATAGTACAGGTTCTTTGTATATGTAGATATGTAGAAGATATGTAGGCAATTTAAAAAAAAAGTTAATACATTTGTTTTTCCACATTCTGCTGTTATGTCATAGTTTTCTTTCTTACATGGATTCATTATCGGAAAACGCAAAAAGATGTGTAGGCAAATTTTTATAAAAAACGTTGATACATTTGGAAACTTCTTGTAGTACATTGCACCTAGCATTGAAACACAATTTTCTGACGCTTTCACCCTGAAGAGACAACTGGAACTAATTTACTTTTCAATTTCAACTGTTAAATAAAAACGTAAGTTTATTTTACCAAAATTTATTTTCGTCATTCTTATTTTTAAAACTAAAATTACATGTATTTCGTTCATTTTTATATCGGCAACTTAAATCAACTAGGTGTAGAAATTATTTTTTAATAATAGAAGCCATTGTGTAATGTACGATTGTTTTGGTGAATAATAACGGGGACTTTGTTGTCTTTTTCAAAAGCGACACGATTGGCTCATTGGAGCTTCAGAAATTGCGATTGAAGGGGAACTACGCATGGAACCGAGCTTTTCAGCCGGTGTTTAAAACGAGCGAGAAAGCTGAACTGAGAGGTATGCTTGAATGTGAATGAGTAAAAAGGAGTGCAAAAGGGGGTTAATGCATGACCTCATTTCTACTTTGCCCAACAATAAGGAAAAGGGGGCAAAAGATGAAATAGAAATACCGTCAAGGAAAGGAGAAAGACTATTCATTTCTGCTCGTCATAACGAGAGTGAAGCCGGCCCTGAAATTACAAATTAATCAACTATTATATGTTAAACAAAAGAAAAAACTCCATCTTATAAATTAAAAGAAAAATAGAAAATTAATTCTATAAGTACATTCTATTGATTTTATTAAAACACAAATAACACAGTTTGCAATTAATTAAACGCAGCTTTGGAACAATTTTTTTGTTCAGTTACACAAAAAAATTCTGACAAAAGCAACCGAGCCTTTTGTACATGTTTTGTGAAATTATTGTAATGGCTTTTTTTGTTTCAATATTTGTTATGAAATAATAACAACGTCGTTTTCTACGAAGTCCAATATAATATATATATATATATATATATATATATATATATATATATATATATATTACATTGAAAGAACTAAAACAATTAACAAACTATTTAAAATGCTTTACTGTTTACTGAAACAACGATCAACATTACTATTAAAATTAAATCCATTACAGTTGTCCGATTGACCAATTAACATTTTTCAATGAATTAATATTTATGAAAGGTATTGGTTGAGATAAAAAAGTCAGTGTCACAAGCGGGATTCGAACCCCCGAAGGTCTAAATATACCGCTACTCTACCACTTGAACTATTGTGACATCGATCCGCTCGGGACCAACTTCTTATCTATTATTCTAGAAAATAACTTTAACGGATAAACTGGACATATAATACGTACGGCAACATGTGGATTTCTTACAAAATAATGTGTTCACTAATTTAGTGGTCCGCTTAACCAATTAATATATTACAATTAATTAAGATTTTTAGTTGAGATAAAAAAGTCAATGGCACGAGCGGGATTCGAACCCACGATCTTCGGCTAGATACGCCGCACACTTCCACTTGAGCTAACGTGACTTCGATCCACTTGGACACTAACTTCCCACCTCAACCCCACCATTCGAATTTTCCCTCCTTTTTGCCATTTTTCAAATGTCGTGCAATCTGTTTGATTCTCGGTGACAAATGACGTTTTCGTCGTTTCTTTTGTACTTTTTGCCATTTGTCGCCGAGAATCAAATAGATTACACGACATTTGAAAAAGCGCAAAACGGAGGGAAAATTCGAGAGGTGAGGTTGCGATGGGAGGTTAGTAACCGAGCGGATCGAGGTCACGATAGCTCAAGTGGTAGAGTAGCAGCGTATTTAGCCGAAGGTTGTGGGTTCGAATCACGCTCGTGACACTGACTTTTTATCTCAACCAATACCTTTCATAAATATTAATTCATTGAAAAATTAAAATTAAAACTTTGTCACATACCTACTCAATCCTTTTACAGGTGATAAGTTTTTCGATATATAACATATACAGCAGTATATGTAAATGAATGAAGTAAAAAACTTCTTTTTTATTTCATTCTTAACAAATTTCAAATTTTTGTCTTAATAATTTATGAAATTACCCAGCTGGACAAAAGTGTGACAAACAAATTGATATGAACGTGAAGGAGGCGATGGACTTTGGAACTCGTGGGAGACAAGAGGGCAGAAAGGCTGAAAGGCGGACAGGCTTTCCTTCTATTGGGAGATTGCGAACAGACCACCTCGAACGTAGCTCCTTCAACTTGGCTTGTGAAGAATCATCTTAGGAGAAAACAACAGGAAAACGGCATTCCTCGTGTGAATTTTTTCCTATTCCATATTTCCTTAATTTTATTCCTTGGGGATTGCGCATACGTAAATATGAATTAATTTATTTTTAACAATAATTTAAATACTTCTTAATTATATTTTAAGTTTTTTTTAATATTGTTTCAAGAAGAATTTTTTTATTTTTTTGTAAAAATTTAAGTTTGAAGATTCAATTTAAAAGAAAGAAGATTGTAAATATAATTTTAGAAAAGAAATAATTGGATTGAATAAATTCTGTTTCCCTTACAGTGCCTTTTATTTTTAAATTTTTCCTTTTATTAAAATAATAGTAATAGTAAAAAAATTACAATTATTAATATAATTGTTAAAATTGTATTTTAATTTGTTCATAAAAAAGACCCTAAAAGTCTACCAAAACTACACACTAAAAACTATTGGGTTGTCCGGAAAATAATGCAGGATTTTAAGTTTTCATTAAAAAAAATCTATATAAAATATTCTGTTTACGTTTACAGGATTACTCATTTGTATGAATGTCAACACTTATTAATCCTCTTCCAAATGATATTGTTTGTTTACCTCTGTAGCATTCCGCTACTTGGAAATAATTCAGTCATCCTTATAATGTCAAAGCGAGAATTTCGTACGATTTTCTTTTACGAGTTTAAACTCGGCCGAAGCGGAGCCCAAACGGCTAGAAACATTAACCAAGTCTGGGGCGAGGGTTGTGTTAATGAGTGCACTGTGCAAAGGTGGTTTAAAAAATTTCGGGAGGGAGATTTCAGCCTTGAAGATGAAGAAGGTCGTGGAAGGCCTTCCTCTCTTAATGATGATGTTCTGCGATCAGTGGTGGAAGAAAACCCCAAAACAACTGTTCGAGAACTTGCAGAGCAACTCAAAGTCAGTAAAACGACCGTCGCTGACCACCTCAAGGCGATTGGAAAAGTGAAAAAACTCGAAAATTGGGTTCCACACTCATTAAACGATCGCCAAAAAAATCAGCGCTTTGATGTTTGTGCATCACTTCTTTGTCGAAACAAAAATGACCCATTTCTGGCCAGAATTGTTACATGTGACGAAAAGTGGATTCTGGACAGTGGCTCGACAAAGGAGAAGCTCCAATACATTTTCCAAAGCCCCCAACTCATCAAAAAAAGGTAATGGTTACGGTATGGTGGGCTTCATTTGGTTTAATACACTACAGCTTCTTAAATCCTGGCGAAACCATCAATGCTGAATCATACTGTAACCAAATTAATACCATGCATCAGAAATTGGCAGTAATGAAGCCCTCTTTGGTCAATCGGAAAGGGCCCATTTTGTTGCATGACAACGCTCGACCACATGTGTCACGTGTAACGTCACAAAAATTATTGGAGCTTGGCTATGAAACTTTGCCTTACCCACCCTACTCTCCGGACCTCTCGCCTACTGACTACCATTTTTTTAGACACCTGGACCACTACTTACAACACATAATATTCAAAAATCAAACGGAACTGGAAAATGCATTTATTGACTTTATCAATTCTAAAAATTCTGAATTCTACTCAGACGGAATTAATAAGTTACCAACACGTTGGGAGAAATGTATTGAGAGTATGGGAAATTATTTTGATTAAAGAACATTGCTTTAAAGTAACTAGTTTCTTTTTTTTTGTTTAATACCAAAATCCTGCATTATTTTCCGGACAACCCAATATTTTAGCAGAAATTTAAATATTTATTTTTTAAACGTAGATGTTTTTAGTAAACAATAATATATAAATAAATAGCATGCGTCAAAATTACTCGTAGTAAAATTGAAACTACATACCAGTCGAATATAATTTGATTTTTAAATGGTGTAAGATGGAAAAATTTCAAATATTTTTAAAAAGTCTTGTTGTTTATAATTCTTTGATGGTTTATGAAACATGTATAAGGAATAATGTACTACACTTATATATGTGTAATGTATTAATCAGAAACAGGTTTTATCTGGGTTGTATGTCTTTAGTTGAGATTGTATTAACGAGTTGTTCCTTCCTACCATTTTCTTTGGGACAGTTTATTCTTCCATTTTTGTGTAATACAACCAATAAAATTATTACATAACGTATTTCCATAGAGAAAATAAAAATTATGCATCAATAAAAATAAAAATAAAAATATACTACTACACTAAAGAAATATCTGTTTAAGGTCTACCATCAAAATATTAGGAAAGTTGTTATTGTAGGAGATGTGTAAGAATAGTTCACTGTAAATTTAGTTTTTAAATATGTAATAAATTGTCATATAAAATGAAAAATTACAAGAAATGGGTCAGTTTGAAAAATTCACGTAACTTCGTGTGAATAAAAATGTAATGAAATAAGCTTAAGGTAAAAAATAAAAATAGGGAGAGTTCCTCTTTACGACAGAGAAACATAGTAAAAAAAAAAAATTTATACCGTTAGTTGTATTTTTATATGCCCCTCCTCAGTATGCAATACCATATGTAATATGCGATTAAACAAAGGTGTAATTTACATTAATTAAAAGTGCTTTATTTGATTTGTTGCGCAGAAAGTAGATCTCCTGTAAACCAGAAAACACTAGTTTTTACGACTTCAACATGGTCAGGCCATTTTAAATGAATTTTTTAGTAACACTGAGTAAGGTTTTATTTTGACCGCTTAAGGCGGTCAGAATCATTTAACAGGTTATTTTAATTTTTACATTTTCTATGGATATTTTAATAGTGAAACACGTAACTTTTTGCTTTTCATTTAACGATAGACAGTTTCCGGAATACCAATCTCTAAAAAAAAAAAAATAATATCATGATTCTATCATCCATTTACTACGGGAATATTCCACAGAGATATCATCAACAATAGCTGTGATTGAACCCATTAAGCCGTGATGTAGGATTATGTAGTAAACATAAATGATAAAAGACTCCTGCGGCACCCCATGCTCAACAATTTCATGGATCTCAAGCTACAACTTATCTTCGCCCTTTGTCTACGATTTTTAATGTACGAATTAAACCACAGTTATTAAATACCCAGGTATTCAAGTTATTTATTAATTTTTAATTTTAATTAAAGTTTAAATATCATGGTAAAGTGTCTTTTGTTATGTCTAAAAATACTGATACTTTTTTATTAGCATTTAAATCATAAAAACCTGCGACACAAAGGGAACGAGAGCATTGTCAGTGCTTTTCTTTTTTTCTGGAACCCAAACTGATTACAACTCACAGCTTTACTTTTAGAGAAGAAAATAAGTAAGCTTTTCTTTTTTTTAATTCATTTTTCAAATAATTTAATAAAAATGTATTAGATTTCATGATCCGATTGACCAAATAAATTATTTTCAATTAATTAATCTTTAATTAAGGTTTTGGTTGAAATAAAAAAGTCAGTGTCACGAGCGGGATTCGAACCCACGACCAACGGCTAGATACGCCGTTGCTTTACCACTTAAGCCATCGTGACTTCGATCCACTCGGACACTAACTTCCCATCTCAACCCCACTTTTTTTGTAATTTTCCCTCCTTTTTGCCATTTACATGGATCGAGGTCACGATAGTTCAAGTGGTAGAGCAGCGGCGACCCTCTCACATCACATATTCACGTTAATAAATACATTCACCCGTGGCATGTGCTAGGTATGCAGAACTATTATTAATATATACATGAGTTCATTTATCTTGTCGATAAATTGTCAATAAAAATGCATTTTATTAAAATTAAAGTTTTGGGGGATTTTTTTAAAAGCTGTTTTATTTGAATCTTGGAATTTTTACAAATAGTCCGTATTTTTTAAATTTGTTGGTTAATGTCCGAAAACATTTCCAGGTGGTTTTTTTAAAAAAAAGGAAATACATTATTTATTTTCATTTACTTGATCGTTTCGGGAATTTACACCCATCATAAATATTATAGTTTTTTGTAAAAAAGTTATATATAACTTCACTAGTTTCCGTGGTCCGCTTGACCAGTTAATAGCTTTCAATTAATTAAGGTTTTTAGTTGAGAAAAAAGTCAGTGTCACGAGCACGATTCGTTTTACAGTATTGATAACAGGACATTTGAAAAATGGCAAAAAGGAGGGAAAATTCAAAAGGTGGCGTTCAGATGGGAAGTTAGTGTCCGAGTGGATCGAAGTCACGATATCTCAAGTGGTAGAGCAGCGGCGTATTTATCCGAAGGTCTTGGGTTCGAATCCCGCTCGTGACCCTGACTTTTTTAACTCAACCAAAACCTTAATTAAAGATTAATGATAGATTTTATATGGGACGATAATTCTGTTTATCCTTTTTATTTACTTTTTGTAAATTGGTACAAGTACAGCCTGCTTGAGAACCTCAGGAAAGACTTCCGATGAAGTAGTTAAATTGGAGACACGAACCAGCACCGGGGTGACGTACAGGGAAATCACCTTTAGAACAACCAACATTAAATTCGTCGGTACCTGGCGATTTCTTTACTGTTAACGATCCAATATCCTCAATTACTTCAGACTCATGTATTGGAAATAGAAGAAAAGGATTAGGCATAACCTCTCTTCGACAAGGATTCTGTATTTTTTTGACATTTTTAACTGCGTCAATAAAATAGTTATTAAAAAGTTTGCATTTATTTCCGAATCTAGAACAAAAATATTGTATTCAATGATTTATTTATTTTTTTAATTGTATCGTTGTTTTTAAATATTTTATTCGAAATTCACGAGGATTATATTTTGATTTTCTTGTAATAAGTAAAATAAAAAGAATGTATTTCTTTGATTTATATTTGAATTGTTGTTAGTTGCGAAGTCGTGTCCGACCCATCGCGACCCCATGTACAATGCTCCTCCAGGCCTTCCTGTCCTCCACCATCTTCCGGAGTCCGTTTAAGCTCACACCGACTACTTCAGTGACTCCGTCCATCCACCTCATTCTCTGTCGCCCCCTTCTTCTTTTGCCCTCAATCTTACCCAGCATTTGGCTCTTCTCCAGTGAGTCATTTCTTCTCATTTGGTGGCCAAAGTATTTAAGTTTCATTTTCAGGATTTGGCCTTCTAGAGAGCAGCCAGGGTTGATCTCCTCCAGGATTGACCGGTTTGATCGCCTTGCTGTCCAAGGGACTCGCAGAAGTCTTCTCCAGCACCAGAATTCAAAGGCTTCAATTCTTTGGCGTTCAGCCTTTCTAATAGTCCAGCTTTCACAGCCATACATTGCAACTGGGAAAACCATCGCCTTGACTATACGCACATTTGTTGGCAGGGTGATGTCTCTGCTTTTGAGTATGCTGTCTAGATTTGTCATAGCTTTCCTCCCCAGGAGCAAGCGTCTTTTAATTTCTTGGCTGCAGTCCTCATCTGCGGTGATCTTGGAGCCCAAGAAAATAAAGTCTGTCACTACTTCCATTTCTTCTCCATCTATTTGCCAGGAATTGAGAGGGCCAGATGCCATGATCTTAGTTTTCTTAATGTTCAGCTTCAAGCCAACTTTTGCACTCTCCTCCTTCACCCGCATCAAGAGGCTCTTTAGTTCCTCTTCACTTTCCGCCACTAGAGTGGTATCATCTGCATATCTAAGGTTGTTGATATCCCTGCAATCTTAATTCCAGTTTCTGACTCATCCAGTCCTGCCTTTCTCATGATGTGCTCTGCGTATAAGTTAAATAGGCAAGGAGACAGTATGCAGCCTTGTCGAACTCCCTTCTCGATTTTGAACCAGTCAGTGATTCCATGTCTAGTTCTCACTGTCGCTTCCTGACCGGCATATAGGTGTCTCAGGAGACAAATAAGATGGTCTGGTATTCTCATCTCTTTAAGAACTTGCCACAGTTTGTTATGGTTTCAAAAGCTTTAGCATAGTCAATGAAGCAGAAGTAGATGTTTTTCTGGAACTCCCTAGCTTTTTCCATGATCCAGCGTATGTTGGCAATTTGATCTCTGGTTCCTCTGCCTCTTCGAAATCCTGCCTGCACTTCTGGCAGTTCTCGGTCTACATACTGTTGGAGCCTAGCTTGTAGGATTTTCAGCATAACTTTGCTAGCATGTGAGATAAGTGCAATGGTGCGGTAGTTTGAACATTCTTTGGCATTGCCCTTCTTTGGAATTGGAATGTAAACTGACCTTTTCAAATCCTGTGGCCACTGCTGCGTTTTCCAAATTTGCTGGCATATTGAGTGAAGCACTTTTACTGCATCGTCTTTTACGATTTTGAATAGTTCAGCTGGAATACTGTCACCTCCACTAGCTTTGTTGTTGCTTAGACTTCCTAAGGCCCATTTGACTTCACATTCCAGGATGTCTGGCTCCAGGTCAGTGAGCTCCACATTGAGGTTATCAGAGATATTAAGCTTGTTCTTGTATAGTCCTTCTGTATAGTTTTGCCACCTCTTCTTTATGTCTTCTGCCTCTGTTAGGTCCCTGCCATTTTGGTTCTTTATCATGCCCATCTTCGCATGAAACGTTCCCTTAATATCTCCAATATTTTTGAAGAGATCTCTGGTCCTCCCTATTCTATTGTTTTCTTCTATTTGTTTGCACTGTTCATTTAAGAAGGCATTCTTATCTCTTCTAGCTTTCTCTGGAATTCTGCATTCAATTGGCTGTATCTTTCTCTTTCTCCCTTGCCTTTTGCTTCCCATCTTTCTTCCACTATTTGTAGAGCTTCCTCAGATAGCCATTTTGCTTTCTTGCACTTCCTTTTCTTTGGGATGGTTTTAGATGCTACCTCTTGTACAATGTTGCGAATCTCTGTCCATAATTCCTCAGGTACTCTGTCTATCAAATCTAGTTCCTTAAATCTATTTGTCACTTCTACTGTATATTCATTAGGGATATGGTTTAGTTCATACCTGACTGGCCTAGTGCTTTTCCCTACTTTCTTCAATTTAAGCCTAAATTTTGCAACGAGAAGCTCATGGTCTGAGCCACAGTCAGCTCCTGGTCTAGTTTTTACAGCCTGTATAGAGCTTCTCCATCTTTGGCTGCAGAGTACATAGTCAATCTGATTCCTGTGTTGACCGTCTGGTGTTGTCCATGTGTAGAGTCGTCTCTTGGGTTGTTGGAAAAGCGTGTTTGCTATGACCATTGTATTCTCTTGGCAGAATTCTACCAGCCTCTGTCCTGCTTCATTTTGTACTCCAAGGCCAAACTTGCCTGTTATTCCAGTTATCTTTTGGCTTCCTACTTTAGCGTTCCAATCCCCCATGAATCATTTTTTGGTGTTACTTCTAGAAGTTGTTGTAGGGCTTCATATAACTGGTCAACTTCATCCTCTTCAGCACCAGTGGTTGGGGCATACACTTGGATTACTGTGATGTTGAATGGTTCGCCTTGGATTCGAATCGAGATCATTCTGTCATTTCGGGGGTTGTATCCTAGTACTGCTTTTCCTACTCTTTTGTATATATTTGAATTATAAGCTTAAGAAATGTCCTTCTAAGGAGGTAGAATTATTATTTTGGTGAATCAAATGCTTATTTTCTCGACACAATATATCAAACAATTCACACTTAGAATATGAAATAATTATATTTTATCTTTCCACTATTCATTTTTTCTCTTTTTACGTAACGTGAGAAAAATTTATAGGCTGTTGTTCCTCTGCAACTCCAAAACCTGAATAAATGGTCCAACCAGAGTAAAATAAAATAAATTATTCTTTTACGTTCTACACTCTAGTAATTAGTGGCGGGTATTACTGACAAGTGCGTAGTACATGGTATAATATGGTTGCATCGAAGTTAAAGAAATCGGCCACAATATTAAGTCCAATTAAGATTATGAGAAATTTTAACAACACACTAAAAAAATAATAGTTAAATCTTTCGTTAAGAAAACTCGAGAAAAAATTGGATGAGGAATGGGCTACTGTTGCAAACGGTACTTGTTTTCGGCGGCATTTCCCCAAAGCCGGCACACTTCCGTCAGAGAAAAAGTTGCAGATCTCCCTGCCTTACTCTCCTATATAAAGTTTCACACTTCAAAAATGTGATTAGGAAAGAAACACTTTCTTTCACTTATTCACAAAAAAGAGCACACTTTGAAGAGAATACTAAAAATAAACTATATAACCTACTTCAATTTCGAAAAAACTTTTTCAGTTTATTATTAAACAAATCGTCTGTTTTTCGGTAACAGAACAATGTGCGTTATTCAAACCAACAGAAATTTTAGGGAAAGTTATGAAGTTTTCTTATTGGCTGCTTTGTCCCTTTTTCGTTCGTAATAGAGATGCCATGGAAGTCCATCGCTAAAGTCAATGTTCTCATTAGAATTTTGGTCCGACGAACGAGCTGACACGTCAATCAATTACCATGGTATATAATTGAATAGGGGCTACAGTTTCAAACGGGTCTTGTTATATCAAGTTATGTTACATATTATGAAGTTATGTTACATGGAAAGATCTGGAATTTGAACAAACACTAAACATATTTCTGGAATAACCCAGCCTTAATGGAATTATAAACAGATAAAACCAAACCATCCGTTTTATTCATTTATCATTAATAAAAAGGAATATGTCAAAAAACTAAAAATCTTCCATAATAACACTACCACATATAAAACAATAAAAAAGAGTTGTTACTAATAGGTAACTATTTGGCAAAAGTAATATGTCTATGTAACCATACATTAATGGCCCATGAATAGTAAAGAAATATTAACTTAGACGGGTTATTATTACTTTAAAGTCACTATTTTATAATACCTCAAAAATATTTTTAAAACTTAAAAAGTGAATGGTTATAAAATTCACTAGACATAAAAATATTTTTAAAAACCATGTGTTTATGTGTTTTAGTTATTGTTTCTATGGAAACGAATATAATACATGAAAAATAGAATATAATAAAAAATAAACTTAACTAAAACACAGTTTTTATACATTTTATAATTAAATTTAGAAAAAGCATATTTTGATTTTGAAGGTAAAATATATGAGCAAACCATGGATGGCTCTTGTCTGTCCCCAGTTTATATTTTATAATCAATGTTATTAATAATATATTAACATAAATCAAATTGAGAATAGAATTGATTGAAAAAAATATATGTAAATGATACGTTGTTTTCAGTATATATTATTCATCTTCACAAAAAGATGGTGTTCACAATAGTAGCAATAATAATAATTTTAGTGGCTTTCTATTAACATAGAGAATTACCAGAGAGAGAGAGAGAGAGTTAACAGATAAAAAATTTAAAAAAATAATAGTAAATGAAAGAATATAAATACAATATGAAAAATAAGATAAATACCAATATGCCTACAATAGATAAAATGTACCAATGTGAAATTATGTATAAAATATAGAGTGAGTGAGAAAATATATGTATAATTCAATTTAAAAATATATTCACTAATTTTCGTGGTCCGCTTGACCAATTAATATCTTTCAATTAATTGAGGTTTTTAGTTGAGATAAAAAAGTCAGTGTCGCGAGCGGGATTCGAACCTTGAATTTAAAAATGGCAAAAAGAAGAGAAATTTCAAAAGGTGGGGTTGAGATGGGAAATTAGTGTCCGAGTGGATCGACGATAGCTCACGATAGCTCAAGTGGTAGAGCAGCGGCGTATTTATCCGAAGGTCGTGAGTTCGAATCCCGCTCGTGACACTGACTTTTTTGACTCAACCAAAACCTTAATTAAAGGTTAATGATAGATTTTATATGGAACGATAATTCTGTTTATCCTTTTTATTTACTTTTTGTAAATTGGTACAAGTACCGCCTGCTTAAGTGGTAGAGAAGCGGCGTATCTAGGTGAAGGTCAAGGGTTCGAATCCCGCTCGTGACACTGCCTTTTTTATCTCAACTAAAAAAAAACTTAACTAATTAAAAAATATAATAAACTAACACAAAAATGATATTAAAAATGAAAATAGATATTGACTTCGCACATTACTATAAACTAAACATAAAATAAATCATGAAAATAATGTAAAAATTGTATTGGTTGGAAAATGTTTTTATAAATACATAATAACAACATAAATACCAAGCAGGACATTAACAATCTTAGTAATTAATATAAAAGCGTAATGACGTTTTACATAAAGTTACATTAAAAAAAAATTAAATGTGACAATGCAAACCAAGATTGACATGTAAACTACACATACGAAAACAAGTAACATGATAAAATATATGAAAAACAGAGTGTAAGGTGAAATATCGTCAGGTCATCTTGTTTTTTGTTGTAAACATTTTGATTTATTTGTAATTAAATGTACAAAACATAAGATATAAATATGGTAATTGCTGAAGAGGGGTTATTGGAATTAGCCGGCAATGCATTCATTGGGGGAAAAAATACTTGAGTTCTTTAATATAGTAACACCTATATTCCTGGATATAATTCAATGAGTTCTTAATCAATAATTCTGTGCTGCTGGTTAAGTTGTCTTTAAGAGTTAAGTTGTCATTTTTAAGGCGCATGTCTTTTATTGGATTATGTAGTAGATTACTCCGAAACGGACAGAAAAACATGTTTTTTCTGACGGTGCAAATTTTTATCATCCCCGTGGGATGGAGGGCTAATAAAACGAAATAAAGGAGCCCGGCCGAGGAAATACGGCCGTTTTTGTCCATTGCTGTGCCCGGAGGCGTGAAAGTTGACGAGGTCGACATTGACTTCCTTATAAACTCCGAGTACCGCCCAAAGTCAACTGGCCAATCTCAACTTTCTTCCTGCAGATTGTAAACGGGCAACGTGACCTGATGAAAAAAAACACCTTTGACTTTTAAACATAGTGGAAATTTAGTTGGAAAACAGGCCGGGTCAGGTTCCAGAACACAAAAAGATTTCTCTATGTGATTTTCCCTTTATTTCAACATGCTACAATAAAATAAAGTTATTCTCACAAACCTTGTATTATTTCTAAACCACCTAAGTTGATTTAATCGACACAAACTATACAATCATTATTCATTCATGTACATCAAACACATCTAAATATTTCGTCGTCTTCTATGATAATAATAATTTTATATAAATTATAAATTGTTAAAGGTTTTCATTTTTAAAATATAAAACGTGAAGGCGTTTTGAAAATGCTACAACATGCAGAAAATAATAGGTTTTGGAAAGTGGGTAGGGTGCCCGTCTTGTATTTTATATATAAGTTACGCCTGCACAAAACTTAACTACAAATGATACAAATTCAGAAAATGTATTGTAAGCATAAAGACATGCCTTCGGCAGATCCACTCGGGACTCCTAACCGTATGGACACTTTTAAAATTGAATCCTTGTGTAAATTTATAGTTTACATTAAATAAATGTTATTTTAAAAAAATTAGTTTCTTACATCGAAACGATAGCTGGCGCAGTCGGTAGGACACCTGCGGAGAATATTGGGGAATATAATTTTTTTTTCAATTTAATTGTTTACTGCAAGTACCAATCAATCGAAGAGATTCTACACAGGAATTCTCATGGAAGTGTAGCACCTAGTACCATGAGTTGAATCACAAACTTTAATAAATTTTTGCGTGCTATTGCCACCAACAAAATAGGCTTTATAAAAGATTTAAGAAAACAGTTTTTACGTAAATTTGAAGTTAAACTAGGAGTAACGATATTTCGACCTCAACAGTTCAACTTATGATTTTTCCTTCTTGAACGTGGGATAATAGGCCATCCCAAAATAGCCACAACCAGTTTTTATCCAAAACGTTTGGGATTCATTTTAATCCTTCCTCAGGTGAGTTAACGCCTGTACACAGAACAAATATTTTTTATATTTTAAGATCAACATGGTTTTTTATAATTTCACTAATTTCGTGCTCCGCTTGACCAATTAATTTATTACAATTAATTAAGGTATTTAGTTGACATAAAAAAGTCAATGGCACGAGCGGGATTCGAACCCACGATCTTCGGCTTGATACGCCCCCGCTCTACCACTTGAGCTAACGTGACCTCGATCCACTCGGACACTAACTTCCCATCTCAACCTCACTTTTTGACTTTTCCCTCCTTTTTGCCATTTTTCAAATTCCTATAATATATTTGATTCTCGGCGACAATTACTTATTAAATCCACTAGTTTTCGTGGTCCGCTTGACTAATTAATATCTTACAATTAATTAAGGTTTTTATTTGAGATAAAGATGAGTTGAGATTCATTTGTTGCTGCTCTACCACTTGAGCCATCGTGACCTCGATCCAGTCGGGCACCAACTTCCAATTCTCAAGTGGCAGAGCAGCGGCGTATCAAGCCGAAGATCGTGGGTTCGAATCCCGCTCGTGCCATTGACTTTTTTATCTCAACTAAAAACCTTAATTAATTGTACTATTTATAATGGTTAAAACAGTGGTCGTCAGTCATTAATATTTTATAACAGTTTATTTTAAGAAAAGAGCCAGTGTGGTGCTTATTCAGACTACGAACAAACGTTTTAATATTTTGAACCTGACTAGACTCCTATCGCAACCTCTCATGTGACGTTCAACCTCTTATCAACATCTTACGACAGACCAACGAATTAATATTAAAAAACCACTCGACAGTTAAAATTACATTTTTCTTAAAAATCCACTTTTAAACAACAATTTTTATTTATTTTATTAACAATATTTTAACAATTATTATCACAGATTTTTAAGTTTCCTCCAAAGTTTAAAATTGACTAAAATATTTTTATACATTGTTTAACAAATTAAAATAGCGATCACTTATCATATCATAGACTTGAAGATAATTAACAGACAATTTATCTTTTTTTATCTAAAGGGCTTCCAGCAACTTTCGTTTTTTACTATTTCGTTCCTTTGTAACAATACTAACATCATCAAATAAAAATGTATGGCCTTCAACAACTGCATGTTGTGCCAAGGCAGTTTCATTATTTTTACTGTTTGGACTGTGTATTTGTGTTGATAAATTCTATTCTTTAGGTATTGTTTGGTTTCACCCTAGTATACTTTCTTGCAGTCTTTGCATTCAATATTGTGTACACCTGGCCTGATTGTAGTCCTTTCTCAATTTTATCTTTTAGTGGAGAGTAGTATTTTTTAACCGCATTACTGTTTCGGAAGGCCAACTTAACTAGAGGGAAATTCCTTTTCAGACAACTTTTCAACTGTTCCGATAACCCTTGGATGTAAGGGAAAGTGACAGAGGAAATTTCAGAATCATTTTCATCTCCTAGGTTTTCCGAGTTTTCGTTTGGGTTTATCTTCCATGGATTGTTATTGTTTATAAATTTATTTACCATTTTTCTCGCTTACCCATTCTTTTTTAAAATTTCCCAAACCAGTGTTTTGTCTTTATTGGTAACACGTCACATGAGAGGTTGTGATAAGAGTCTAGTCAGGTTCAAAATATTAAAACGTTTGTTCGTAGTCTGAATAAGTACCACACTGGCTCTTTTTTTTAAATAAACTGTTATAAAATATTAATGACTGACGACCACTGTTTTAACCATTGTATGTAGTGAAAAAAACAATGATAACCATGTTGGTCTAAAAATGTAAAAAATATTTGTTCTGTGTACAGGCGTTAACTCACCTGAGGAAGGATTACAATAAATCCGAAACGTTGTGGATAAAAACTGGTTGTGGTTTTTTTGAGATGACCTATTATCCCACCTTCAAGAAGGACAAAATCATACGTTAAAATAGGAGTTTAAAAATCTTGTAAAATTAAACATAAGGTACATAAAATAAGTACAGAATTTCATAAAATCATAAATCCACCGTTTCCAGAAACGTTAAAAAGCCAGTATTTTTACATGATACCCACTTTTAAGGGCGAGCCTGAAGTGTTAGCAAGTTTCATTGGTATATGTCAAAAATTAGTTGACTAATTTTACATAGTGACGAATCCGGGAGATTTTCAAAATGCAAAAACGTAGGCAACATAAATCTTGTCATCATCATAGCTACTATACCTAAGATCGTGGATTAGAATCCCGCTCGTGCCATTGACTTTTTTTTATCCCAACTAAAAACCTTAATTAATTGTAATATATTAATTGGTCAAGCGGACTACGAAATTAGTGAATTTAATGATTTAAAATGAAGTATACTTCACTAAAACTCTCCGTGGCCATTTTATTTGTCGTCGAGAATCCAACCCGATTACACGACATTTGAAAAACGGCAAAAAGGAGGAAAAGAAGGAGGAAAATTCAAAAGGTGGGGTTGAGATGGGAAGTTAGTGTCCGAGTGGATCAAGGTCACGATAGCTCAAGTGGTAGAGCGGCGGCGTATTTAGCCGAAGATCGTAGGTTCGAATCCCGCTCGTGCAAGTGACTTTTTTATCTCAACTAAAAACCTAAATTAATTGTAATATATTAATTGGTCAAGCGGTCCACGAAATTAGTGAATTATACGTAATGTTAACTATTTTCTTAAACCCAAAATATATTTCCATAACATAGATATTATAAGTTTAAATAATAATTGTAAAAAAAAACCAACTAAATTTAAATAGCTATGTTCATACGAACAAATCAACCATAAGGAGAACCTGTGCGACAAGGCCATACTTCTTTCTGGTGATCCACCAAACTGTACATACACAAAACTCGTCGTACCTGAGCTCAACCAGTATTTGGCTGTATTTCCTACTGAAGAACCCATTAGTACAAGCCGCCAATTATTAGTAACGTTAAGCTCGGATTAAGCAAGAATCAACGGCCAAAGTTCTCAATTAACATTAAATAATTGGGATTAGAGGAGCTGAAACTCAACCATGTTTTGCCAATCATCAGGACTACCTACATTTCAACGTGCCAGTCTATTGTTTATTGGTCATAACCTCAGCTTATGAACTCTTCACATAGTATCGCACGCAGAGACAACCCTTGGCCATTGCAACCCCTATCAATCAGCCGCCCCTGGGAGCTTCAAATGATATTACCCATGTACAAATTCAACGAATGTATTGTAAGCATAAAGACCCGTCTTCGGCAGACCCACTCGGGACTCGGAACCATATAGACACTTTTAAAATAGAATCCTTGTGTAAAGTTACAGTTTATATTAAATAAATGTGATTTTAAAAAAATTAGTTTCTTACATCGAAACCATAACTTATTATATAAAATATAATATATATTGTTGTTATAATTGTTATTGTTTAGAAACTTTTCAACTTTATATGGTTATTGTTGGTCTGAATGATTACTATATTACTCCCTTTATAGTAATGTTATTTCCTTTCATGAACACTTGCCTAAATCGAACAAAAGTTCTCATTTAAAGGGCCTTCTAAATGAAACAAAACAAAATTTCAATTGAAATAAATACAACAGTGTTACACTGTTTCAACAGAAACAGCTAGATTGGTTTGAGAAATTTGAAATAAAAATGTAAAATTAAAAATGGAGATAAATGCATACATAATTAATAGTTTTTAATTTACCCCTTATTATAATTATGTTCCTAAATATCATTAGACATGCAAATTAATTACTAATTTAAAATTATTTTTTAATTAATTAAGGTTTTTAGTTGAGATAAAAAAGTCACACGATCTTCGGCTAGATACGCCGCTGCTCTACGACTTGAGCTATCTTGACCTCGATCTACTCGGACACTAACTTCCCATCTCAACCCCACCTTTTGAATTTTCCCTCCTTTTAACCATTTTTCAAATCAACTCAACTAAAAACCTTAATTAATTGTAATATATTAATTGGTCAAGCGGACCACGAAATTAGTGAATTTAATTATTTTCAGTGTTATAATTCCCGTTTTGCGAAAATTGAAAATTAAGTGACATTAAAACCAGCTTCCAATAAGGCCGTTGTGTTGGCGGTCACTACAATTCGTTTCGAGATAAGTGTTTGTAACTTTTCAAACTGATGATGAGCGTTAAAATGCTCGAAATTCGGGAATTAAAAACAAATTTTGTGAGGCGAGCCATTATTTACAAAATGTGTAGCAGCTGTAAATACCAGAGTATTTTATACTTTTATTTGTCTTGTAAGGGGAATTTTTTGCGACGTATTTTTCTTGTGATTGTTTTTTAATTGTAAAAATTATAACTAACAAAAAAGATTTAATCAATTTTTGTGTGCACGTAATAATGTTTTTATTTTGCTGATTTTTCCAAATTTTTATGTTTTATTTCAACGGAAGTGGGAGTTTATTATTACAGTAAAAACACCGACGTAATAACCACTCTTTCCGAAATTTAATTATATTTTCTTTTTTCGTCTTATGGTAAAAGAAAAATGTTTTCAGCAATTTTTTCGTTTGTTTTCATCTTTTATAAGAAGATGCAAATATATAGCTGTAAGCGTTGGAAGAATAAAGTAGTTTTTCTTTTTTAATTCTAAACCGGGGAAAAGGAGAGGAAATCGGTTGGCGTGCTTTGATACATTTTCCTGGAGGCATTCTTCCCTGGGATTGGTCTCTGGCCCGGTCAATCCGACGCAATGAATAATTCACCAGTTTCGACTGGAATTTGACGTCCGTCCCGACAAGTATGAGACATCAAAACGGGACTGTGTCATTTCTTGTCAAACATTCACAGGTGGGACGGTCGTAACCGGGGCCCATCCAGCACCCTTCAGGAAATAAATACTCTAAGGCCACTTTTTTTACGATTTAATCGCGTTACTTTTGCCGACTCAAATAAGTAGGCCGATGTGCTGTTCTTAATATCGCTCTTATCTAAGAAGACGGTGTTCAGGATCGTAATACGTTAAATTCTTCTTTTTTAAACTTTATATTCGTTTCGAAGCATGTAGTACATGAACATGTCATACCCCTTAAATAGTACTAAATATGTCGCTTTTGACGAATTCATGGTGAAAAAACATAACCATGATTCAATAATGTTGTTTTATAAATCGGAAAACATATGCAACTGCGAAGGATGTGATGGTCGCAAGGTAGATTAAAACCCACATGATGGATGAGTCGTGCAGGTTTAACGCTTGGTTCAAGATTATTCCAACAAATAGAAATGTGTGGTGTTTAGTGGCCGTTAATTAATGATTATTTAGAGATCGCGAGATGCGGTCTGATATGACGTAGGTTTAAAAAAAGCAAAAACATTTTCTTTTTCGTGCCAACGTTCGATCTTTATTGAGATCATCTTCAGGGCCTGGGATTTATAAACATTGTTTAAATTATACAAATACATTTAAGGTGTGAAAAAATGAATTTATACAACGATAGAAATTTCAGACTCAATCAAACTATTTGTACTCACTTAATGTTTGTTTTCTGTGTAGATGTGTCATTTCTGTGTATCGTGTTGAGAGTGCCAGTGAGATATTAATGTTTTTTGTTTATATACGTTGTATTTTAAAGAGGTGGGGAAGGAAGTAGGGATAGAAATCCATTTTTCTATGAGAAGTAAGCATGTTTGAGGTCCTTCCCCATTACTTCAAAATCAGACGTATATAATCAAAAAACATTAATATCTCACTGGCACTCGCAACACGACACA
Source organism: Cimex lectularius (assembly GCF_000648675.2). Classification (NCBI taxonomy): domain Eukaryota; kingdom Metazoa; phylum Arthropoda; class Insecta; order Hemiptera; family Cimicidae; genus Cimex; species Cimex lectularius. Next base: position 307,801 of record NW_019392651.1, read on the forward strand.
CAATAATGATACATCTGCACAGAAAACAAACAATTTGAGTGAGTATCTTGATAGATTCTAAAATTTCTGTCATTGTATAAATTCATTTTTTCAAATCCATTGCAATGGATTTTTTAAAATAATTTTTTCATAGTTTGTAGTACATTACAACTACCTTCAAGTAGGTAACATGTACAATGAGCAAGAAAATAATTATTCAGATATCGTGAGATGCGGTCTGGTGTGATGTAGGTTTCAGAAAAACATTTTCTTTATCGTCAACGTTTCGATCTTTATTGAGATCATCTTCAAGGCCTGGGATTTACAAACATTGTTTAAATTTAACAATACATGTAGGATGTTGAAAAAAAATGGATTTATACAATGCAAAAAAAAAAATATATTTTTTTTTTAATATTCAATTAAAGTATTTCTACACACTCAAAGTGTTTGTTTTCTGCGTAAGTGTGCCAGTCTTACGTGTCGTGTTGAGAGTGCCAGTGAGATTTTGCTGTTTTATATTTATATACGTTGGATTTTGAAGGAGTGGGGAAGGAAGTCGGTGTAGAAAAGTCACTTTTGTATAAGACGTCTGCTTTTTTGAGGTGAAAAGAGCCGACGCAGGGAAAAAACGTTGGTAATGGTTCGGCTAGATTATCCTTTCAGGATTATGTAGAAAAGGATAAATAGGAATTGGAAAGCTAAATTGTTGAAAACTTAGACTATGTGAAAAATGTTTGGGAAGTGGGAGGTGATGAGATGATATATGTATATTATTTATATTTATTTTTAAAAATATAAAAAATATTTTTTTGCATTGTATAAATTCACTTTTTTCCACATCCTACATGTATTTGTTAAATTTAAACAATGTTGTAAATCCCAAGCCCTGAAGATGATCTCAATAAATATCGAAAATTTGGCACGTTAAAGAAAATGTTGTTCTGAAACCTACATCACACCAGACTGCATCTCACGATATCTGAATAATTATCGACTAACGGTCTACACGAGCAAGGAAATGTTTACAAAATTAAAATACTAGAGTTGAGAAAATACCCATTGGTATTACTCGAAAGATAAAAACAAAAATTGGCTGTATTACTGTCCTTATCACTTGCACTACCATCACCATCACTTCCTAGGTGATGTCGCGGCCGTTTTCTCTTCAGTCGGCGAGGTGGGTTCGAGGGGATCCAAGGTTTCTGATGTGCTGATTTACGATAGATGGGAGTGTTTTGTGATATTTGCGGTAACGGGAACAAGGTCATACTTCCACAGGATTGAACTAGAAAAGAAACAAAAATGTCATTCCAAAATACAGAAAATATAAATACCCTTTTTTTATTTTGCTAGAGAATTTAATAAATTAAATAACTGAAAAAAATGAATACATTCAACGTATTCAATGTCAAAAATATTAATCAAAAATAATCATATGAAATGTTATGATAAGTGAAATACATGTATCACGTCCGTGGAAATGAAGAAAAAATAAATAAAAAAATTCATTTTCAAAATAAAATTTTATTACAATTATCTTCTCAGTATATAAAACAATACAAAATAATTGATCGATCTTCCAGGAATTTTCTAATTAAACAATAAAATAATATAAAATTATATCCTTTCTTACAACATGAAAATTACAATTAATCTAAGTATTCATTAAAACTCAACATAAAACCTTACATGAGACCTAATTCTGAGTAAATAATACATCTCACTCTCACTCTCTCTCTCTCTCTCTCTCTCTCTCTCTCTCTCTCGCTCGCTCTCTATCTATCTATCTATCTATCTATCTATCTATCTTTCTATTTATCTTTCCCTCTCTATTCTCTCTCTTATTCTTCATATTTTTTCTTCCTTTTTTTGTTTTGCGTACGTTTTCTAAATGCAGTTGATATAAGAAAGAATACAACTAAGAAGAACATCAACTGAAGTACCTACCAAACATGATTCGTCCATTCAACAAATTAAAACAAAACTACCAAAAAAAGATCAATTCACTGAGTCCGGCCGAATGGAATATTTGTTTACATTTGTTCGCTTGTGAGTGACAGTCGCTTTCCGGTGCATACTGATAAAGCCAGCTAATATGCTTTCTAAGAGAATAAAAGCATCGAGCTTTTAAAAACTAACCAAGAGAATTAGGCTTCTGCATTAAGTATAAGCATAAATAATTCATTTGCTTAAAACTTTAATAAAATAGTAAAATCCTAAAATTTTTATTAAGATACTATTTACCGCTAGGTTAAGGAACTGTACTTCTCGTTCACAGAAAATAAATCCCAAACTAATTTTAAAAATAAGTTACAATCTCATGATCTTTAGTGTTCATTTTTGTTTAGACGTCTACATTGCATCTCTCTCAACCTTCATTCCCCATATTTACATCTTCCTTCCATTCATTTTACGAAATAAAAAACCAATACACGAGCCAAAAAATTTGTCTGTCAGTTAGAATTTGCTACGGTCTGTAAGAAACGATATGATAAAAGAGACTAAGTGATGACGAAATAACGAACGTTTGTTGTAGATGTCAAAGTGCATCGGGTAACGTGAGGAAGAGTTTAACCCGTCCGGGGCCTCCGCCAGCAGCTGAGTGACTTCTCTTGTACCTCATATTGGTCTTTGGTTACTCAATTTTCTTGGCAAAGGGACCGCCTTGTCTACCAAACATTCCCAATAAAATGAGAGTGCCAGTTTCTTTTTGTATGTGCATTCGAAACGGGCGGAATGGCGTATATATTTCCCAAGCGATGCTGTTTCTTCTTTGAATCTAATATACTCTTCCTTTTCTCTCGTTTCTCACTTAAGTATTATTGCCAAGTCTATCGGCTGAAATTATTGGACAACAACAAACAATTAATTCAAATCCATAATTCACCATCCGATTAATACAAAAAATTCAAATTAATGTGTGCGTATATGCTCCATTACCGTTGACTATTGCAATAAAACCGTATTCCTTTTCAAAATGTTCTTTTCGCCACTTTTTAACTTCGTCCGTCAAAAATATTATATAAGTTTTGTCCATGGATTCTAGTCCCACGAAGGATTCTTTCGCCCTAATTTGCTAAACGATCGGTTCATTTGTATCTATTTCTTTATTTAATTAGAAATTGCTATGGGTCTGTAGGAAACGAATGATAAAAAAGACTACGTGATGACAAAATTGTGAATGTACGTTGTAGAAGTCAAAGGGCAGCGGGTAACTTGAGGAAGAGTTTAGCCTGCGGGGACTCCGCCATAAGCTGAGTGATTTCTTCTGCACTCATATTGGTCATTGGTTACTCAATTTTTTTGGCACAATGCCCTGTATTGTCTACCAATCATTCCCAATATGATGATGGTATGGTATGGTGAAAATGGATACTAGGATGCGGGGTTTGCACTCCCCAGGCACTGCAGCCTTCTGGCTTATTGTACCTTCCTAGTTCCGTAGTTTAGAGCAATAGACTCAATCCTTCTCCTTAGAAGTATCATGTCACTGATTGTTGCTGCTGCAATTTGATTCCCTAAGTTTTTTCCGTACGTTAGGGTAAATCTCCATTGAGCTGTTGCTTCGCATTCGAAAATGTTATAAGTGGCTGTTTCTTCCTCCTCATTACTTAATCTGCAAATGGGATCATCGTTACATATGTCCATGCTGTGTAGATGTTTTCTCAGATGCCAGTGACCGGTTAGTAGTCTTACCACTCCTCTGAATTTGGCCCTTTCCAATTCCAGCAATGCTTTTGCCAGTATTGGTGAGGGTTGTTTCACTATAAGTTTACTATTTCTAGCACTGCTAGAGTTTATCCACTTCTCCTTTTGTTTTGTTTGGATCCATTCTGCGATGGAGGATTCTATATTTGTTTTTGTAATCCCAAGTATAGGTTCAGGGCCTATGTATGGTCTTGCAGATCCTCCTCTGGTCATTCTGTCTGCTTTGTCGTTACCCAAAATTCCCCTGTGCCCTGGCACCCAAGATATCAGGTTGTTGTGTCTACCCAGGTTTTGGAGATTTTGGATACATTCACTGACTAATTTTGATGTGATTCTTTTACATGCTAATGCTTTAGTGTCTTTTTGGCTATCAGCTCTGAAGAGGATTTTTTTGCCAGTGTAACCTCCTTTAAGATTTTCCAGGGCACAAGCATTGATGGCATGTATTTCCGCTTGAAAGACCGAAGTGTACTTCCTTAATGAGTTTGATTGCTCATGTTTTGGGCTTGTACAGAAAACGCCTGATCCGGTTCCTTCGTTTTGGATACTGCAATAAGTTGATACTGCCAATTTCATTTTGTGTTTGCATTTCCCAAGCGATGCTGTTGCTTCTTTGAATCTAATATACACTTAATTTTCTCGTTTCTCACTTGAATATTTTTCCAATTCTTATTGGCTGAAACATACCGTGAATTCAAATCCTTAATTCACTAACGAATTAATAAATAAAGAAGTTGTTAATGTTTACATATACGCTCTATTACCGTTGACTAATATCACAAAACCGTATGGATGTCAGTGTATTCCTTTTCGAAATGTCCTTTTTACCATTTTGTTCCTACGTCCTTCAAAAGTCTTATCAATTTTACTTGGCAATCAGTTTATTTGAATCTTTTCGTGTCCTTTTCTAGCAACATTAATGTTTTACAGAAGGACTTTTATTTGCTTTTTTTTTTCCTTATGATCTTGCATATTAGCAATAGTACGAATTCTTGTGTGTTCAAATTGGGGATTATCGGGAAAAAAGGGCCAGAGGCGACGGTGGGAATCGAACCCACGACCCGCGGTCCCCAGTCATAAGTAGTTGAAATACCATGCTTGAAACAGTCGACCCTTCCAATCGGAAGCTTCGTTTTTGGTGGACATTTCATACATATATATATAT
>NW_019392651.1:313147-321036 GCF_000648675.2 Cimex lectularius
GTCAATGGCACGAGCGGGATTCGAACCCACGATCTTCGGCTTGATACGCCGCTGCTCTACCACTTGAGCTATCGTGACCTCGATCCACTCGGACACCAACCTCCCATCTCAACCCCACCTTTTGAATTTTCCCTCTTTTTTGCAATTTTTCAAGTGTCGTGTAATCTATTTGATTCTCGGCGACAAATAAAATGGCCACGGAGAGGTTTAGTGAATGTATACTTCATTTTTACTTATTAAATTCACTAGTTTTAGTGGTCCGCTTGACCAATTAATATATTTCAATTAATTAATATTTTTAGTTGAGATAAAAACATCAGTGTCACGAGCGGGATTCGAACCCACGACCTTCGCCTAGATACACCACACTGATGCCATGGCCAGTTCGGAGTCGTGTAATTTTTGAGAAGAAAGCTTTTCCTTTCTCTATTCTTTTGTAATGTTGGAAATAATGAACGATACAACTTCCCTGCTGTGCTCGTATCGTACCAATCTTTCCACTTTCTGCACATGAATCCTTTGATATTGTTTGTTACATCTCCGACGGTTAGCTGCACAGTCGTGGGAGGTCCTTTGATGGTTGCCTCCTTGGCTAACTGGTCGAATCTTTCATTGTTTTATACCTGCATGTCCTTTTAACCAGCATATTACAATTTTTTGCCTTGATTCCTTAATTTGTAGGAATTAACCTGACTTATCTTCTTTTCCTAATCAAAATTGAAAGTGCGTGGCTGGCATATCGTGCTGAGACTGTCCGTCATAATCCCAATTTTTTTATTTGGTATCTTCGCGGAGTATTCTGCTGTGTAAAAGCTAATAAAATTCGGAAGTAGGTGTTCCTCGTGATACCTGTTCAGGCTGACATCAAATGCACAACCTGCGGAACCATTAAGTTTCGATCCGTCTGTGAAGGAAGTAATCTGGGAACTTTTCGCAGCTGTCTGCCCTGAAATGCATTTCTACAAAATTGGCTGGGCGTTCTGTATAATTCAGTTCTTGACAATTTATTGCTTATTATTGCTTGATATTTCAGCGAGACACACATATAGAATATTACTCTTGTTCTTTCTGCAGTCGGTATATATGGCGGGAAGGGCTGTATACTCGCCAATTTTCCCCTTCTGCATATGCAACCGTGCGTTTTGCTCGTACTTCTTACAGTTGTCCGTTTACTTGTTCTTCCGGTTTATTATTTTTTATTCATTAAATATTATTAATATTTGTTGAGGCTGTATGTTAATTATACAATCATAACCTACGATTCAATAAATGCTTCACTAAACTAGTGAATGTAAAAAATTAATAATGATAACAGCATAAAAGTATTTTAATATTCAAAAATTGAATCAGAATATACATTATCATTCATCATATCATGTTATTATTATAATTTAAGATTTATAGCACTTATAACACTGTAAAGTTACGAAGTTTATATGGTTTAAGTAAGAGACAAGCCCCAAATACTTTCAAAAAATCAGATTTCCTGATTTCAGAAAGAAAAATCTAAATTCAATGTTAGGCTCAGTTTCGTCTGCATCATAACACCCAAGTACACTCGCTGAATGTAGAATTAGATAATTACTGCGGCTGAGGGTTCAACCCTTTGAGACAAAGGAAAACTAAATTAACAACATGAAATATTAGTACATTATATGACACGAGCATTTAGTAAATACAATGAGTAAACTGCCATGATTACGAAATGTTTTGTTTTTTATTGTAAAGAGGTTGTTTTTGAAATTTTCTCATTAAAATTTAATTAAAAAGCGCTTTGTTTCCTATTTCTGATTACACAATTTCAGAGCTATAATTACAACAATTGTTAAACTCTGTAATTTTAATTTTCTTACTCGATATTATGGAACTACACAATTACACTAATAACACATCTTGTATTTAATTAATTCAAACAAAATTGTTTATAAAGAAAGTTATTAGTAAAGTTACATAGACTTTTTATGTCTGTTATAAAAACGACTTCCGTCAAATTGATAAGACAGCGTTCAAGGTGTGCTTTCGTGCAAAAACAAATAACTTTACGCCTATTGCGAGATATTACTAACAGGGTGTGTTTTACTGCCAGTCATAACTAGAGGCGTTTCATATTTCTTTCGGTAATTTTTCTATCTGTGTTATTATTTGCAGTGTAATCTTGAAGGGTAACGTTTGGAAAAATGTTTATGGCCTCTTGGGCAGATACGTTTTAAAAGATTTTTGAATGATTTTCAAGCACTAGTGGACTTTTTGTCACCCATATTTTCTTTCGATATTCTGGTTATTCATCATTATTTAAAAACTTAAGATCATACCTTAGGTCCTCTCTTTCTGTTACTTCCGCCAGGGAGAATCGTAGGTGATCTCAACTGACAATCTTGAGGTTCCGTCACTAAGATTTTCAATATATATATATATATATATATCATATGCATTACTTCCGATATGATTGTGGGAGAGGGAGAGAGAAGATAAGATAAGAGCGAGGGAAGTTTGGCCAATGCAAAATTGAAAGTGTTTATTTAGGCCGTTTCTTTGCAAATAAACAAAAGAATAAAACGATAAGAAATCCCTCTCAAATGGTGGTTAGCATAAATAGTTAGTAATGGCGACGGCCTGTGACAATAATTATTTTGCGGAGCGCGCCCCGTCCACCCTTGGGCTTCCGTAGAATTATTTAAGTTTACCGTTCCACAACACACCCCATGCGCATCCGACAAGTTTTACTGCATCTCCTGTTATGGGTATTAAAATTTATCGAGCCCGCTTTTACCATCTAAATATTCTTTTATAAAGGTAAATTTAAACGGAGATTGGGAATTCAGGCATAACCCCGGAATGTTTTTTCTTAACGATGTTTAATGACGTGTCAAACATGGAACGCGCCTCTTTTAAACAATCACTTTTGTGAAAATGGTAAAAATGTGATAATCGTAATGAAAGTTAATCAAATTCTTTTCTTACAAAGAAATTAGTTCTCCTAAATAATAGTAAGTTAAATACGTTGGTTGGATCGTAACATTTAGACAAAGCTTGTGCGTTTATAATTCATTTTTAGAAAAGCTGGATTATTGAATTAAGACTAAAAAAATATTTTAAAACCGAGATACATTTATTTATTGTATAATATTATTGTAAAATTAATGGTTGGTCTAATAAGACCAGTTTTAAGAAATAAATTTAATTAAAAAAAAAAAAAAAAAACCGAGAGGTGAAGATCGACCCAGGCCCAACTCATGGCAAGGAGGCACAATTACGCAGAAAACAAACACTTTGAGTGAGTAGAAATACTTTGATTGAATATAAAAAATATTTTTTGCATTTTATAAATTCACTTTTTTCCAAATTCTACATGTTTTTGTTAAATTTAAACAATGTTTGTAAATCCCTGGCCCTGAAGATGATCTCAATAAAGATCGAAACGTTGGCACAATAAAGAAAATGTTTTTCTGGAACCTACATCACACCAGACGGCATCTCACGATTTCTGAATAATCATCGGCTAACGGTTACTAACAACCACACATTACTCAATAGTTGTTGCATATATATTGTTTATCTTTAGAAATTGAAAACATTACGTCTAATCATGGCAAATCATTATTAAGAACTTATCGAAAAATATTTATTATAATTTCTTCAAGGCGATGAATCTGTATTTTCGTCGCAGCCGATCTCCTGGACTGTCTAACATGTTGCAGTATTTTGCTACCTTGTGAGTCTGTGTGTTTTCTGTGAAGTTGTGAGGGATGTGTTCCTCGAGATCCAACTGACCTAATAATTTATTAATAATGTTTCTTGACGAATAACTTATATCTCCCCTTCCTATGTCACATCCTCCGAAAGCCGTCACTCTCGCCGAGATCAAGTGTATCCTGTCTCGTTTACCGAACCGCAAAGCTCTTGATTTTGACCTGATAACATCCCAAATTCTCCAATAACTCCCTAAAAAAGTCATTATATTCTTCACATACCTCTATACTCCGCACTACCCATTTTCCCTTACTTTGGAAATATACTAACATTATCCTCTTCCCGAAACCTGTTCAAACCATCTCAAAAATCCTCATCTTATCGACCAATTAGTTTACATTCCATCATGTCCAAAGTATTTGAAAAAATTCTCCTTGAACGGCTATTGCCACAATTAAAGTCTAACCTCCTCCCCGATCATCAGTTTGGCTTCCGCCCCCACAATTCCACAGTCCGGCAGGTGTTTCGCGTTGTTGACCGTATATCCTCCTCCCTTGAGCGAAAAGAATATTGTATGGGAGCTTTCCTTGAATGCACAAGCGTTTGACCGCGTGTCGGACGGAGACTCCTGTACAAATTAAAGCGTGTCCTTCCAAATACTCTTTACCTAATCCTCCGCTCTTATACAACAGAGCGGTTGTTTCGGGTCCGACAAAGATCAGATTACTCCGAATATTGCTCTCTGGCGGTGGGAGTACCGCAGGGCAGTGTGCTTGGACCAATCCTCTACATCCTTTATACTGCAGATATTCCCACTAAACCTACCACCCAACTTGCATCCTTCGCCGATGATACAGCTGTACTATCCTCCAATTCCGATCCTGCGGTTGCTTCGGAGGATCTGCAGGAACATATCTCATGTATAGCAGATTGGTGTAGACAATGGGAAATTGAAGATAAACGAAAGCAAGAGCGTCCATGTCAAATTTACACTCCGAAGCAAACCTCCTCTCACCATATACCACAACAACGTTCCTATCCCCTAATCCGACTGCGTTCGCTACCTTGGGTTCAACCTGGACTTACGACTAACGTGGAATCAACATACACGACTGACACGACAAAACCTAAACAGACGGTATGGTCTACTGCATAGACTTATAGGACGACAGTCTAAACTAACGACAAAAAACAAACTTACAATTTACAAAACACTACTACAACCGAGTTGGACGTACGGAATAGAACTGTGGGGAACCGCTAAACCTTCCAATATCCAACGTCTCCAATCCTTTCAATCTAAAGTCCTCAGATCCGTTGTAAATGCTCCTTATTATGTCTCAAATGCTACACTCCACAACGACCTTCAAATTCCTTATATCCAAAAATTTATTCCCCAAAAATTTACCAAGTTTTACAAAAAACTCTCCCACCATCCAAATAGTTTGCCCAAGTCCTGTCCGATAGAACCCATCCCTACAACCCCATAAGGCGTCTTAAGAGGAAATGGCCCCGCGACCTCCTTTCCGTGTAAACTGTAAAAAATACATAAACAAAGTGAAGAGGGAGGATAACATTGATTATTTTCTCCCCTCAATGTAAATAGTTGTACATAAGTTCATGTATCCGCAAATTACATATTGTAAATAATAATTACAGACTGTAATAAAAATAAATAATATTAATTTTAAAAAAAATGTTTCAATCTTTTAGTAAAACGTCTGTATTATTCAACAGTTACTGTTGAACATTACTGAATTAGTAAATGAGCAACAAGTGATACATCATACAATTATTAAGAATTATTAAATAATTCCACGAATTTAAGACCGTAGAATCCGTTTTGATCAATCTTATCATATTATATTATTGTATATATTATATAGGATTCAGCAAAACTCTTCTTTTTTTCAATATTGCTTCAAGGAGAAAACAGATCGATCCCCCGACACGCAATTCCTGGACAAACAGCAAATAAATTAAGCTCGCATGACGGCACTTAATCTCCATCAAATGAAATTAAATTGTATGACCGTTTTTAATCTTTTAATCAGGCTACCAGAGGGTTAATATTGGCCAACCAGGAAAGCAATATAGACTAATGTAGGCGGTCTGCTTCAATAAATGAAGATTGATGCATGGTCGCCGCGGCGAGAGCCTTGAATATTTGCTCGGTTCATTAGGCCTATACAAAGGGGTGGCTCGGAGAGGATGGATAAGTGGAAGAGGCTTAGCGGAGATCCAAGGATTACAATTCCCAGCACGGACCAGCGAGACCCTCCGCACCGCCACACATTCCCACACCTAGAATTTATTTCCATGACACACCGGCTGGAAACGTATTATCGCCGGCGGAAATCTCAAACTAAATCTCTCTGATAAATTGATTAACGATAGGCGGGAATGCAGGCAGTACAAACCGAACTTAAGATGCAAATTAAAACACACACACTCATTAAACAAATCACCATCAACATTACTGATTCTATCCGAGTGACGAAACTTGATTTTACTACATTGAGAAGTATAACAAATTAAATTATTGAATTATGTTGATTCGTAAACATTTTAAGCCGATTTATTTCATTATCATGCTTAGTGCTGATAATGATTCACAAATGTTAATAATAAGTGATAACAAATCTTCAAGTAATTTTAATTGGACACACTCAAAATAGTGACAATTTACTGATTTTAAAATTAATAATTTAATTGTTATCATAAGCTAAAGGGTTTCATTAAATTTATTAGTTTTCGTGGTCCGCTTGACCAATTAATATCTTTCAATTAATTAAGGCTTTTAGTTCAGATAAAAAAGTCAGCGACACGGGCGGGATTCGAACCCACGATCTTCGGCTAGATACGTCGCTGCTCTACGTCTCTAAGTCATTTTCTATTTGATTTTATCGTCATATAAACTTGCACTCGGCTGAACATTGAATTTACAGGTGGAACCTTGTTTGTGGACGTATTTAAGCCAAGCCATACTCGGCCCTTTTTTCTTAAACCTCGTCAGGCGCCCTGTAACTGTTGACCAGTTCTTGAAAAACTTTTTTACTGTACTCCGCCAACCTCTTTTCAGAATCTTACACTTGTTCATGTTAAATATCGACGGCACTTGGCTTCATAGATGTTTGGAAGGACTACGATTTTGAAAGCTTTCTTTCTTGGGTCGACCTGTCTGGACCAAAAGGGAAGTATCTTCCATTTATTTCTCTTCTCGAAAAAGGAAGAACTTTTATTTTTTCCCCCATTCATCTCTTAAAGTTTCCTCTTTATTTGTTATTCGCATTAAAAGTAATTTCCACTTCGTTTCTCTTTTCTCGTTTTTACTACGATATATTTATTAATTTGTTTCTCTTCCTCATTTTTGTTATGTGCAAAAATACTTTTTTCCTTTTTTAAAGAAATAAATTTCTATTTTATTTATTTTATCTATTTTATATTTATGTATTTTAGATAGATAGATGAAGATAGAGCGGTTGATAGATACAAAGGGGGAAGGAAAGAGAGCGAAAGGGTGAGAGAGAGAGTGAGTGAGTGAGAGAGAGAAGAGAAGAAAAATGAGAAGAAAAATAAAATTAAGGAGTGAGCAGAAGTAGGTTCTTACTTTACATAATTAATAACTCTTTTTTATTGTGAACATTAGGTTTTTTTGACAAATTTTTTATCTCGCGATCTTTACGTTTTTAGTCCACTTTTTTAAACAATTAATATCCTACAAAATTCACTTCTTTGTTAAAGTAGTATATCTTAAGCAAAAGGTATTGGTATATTGTCCCCCTGGTTGTGAAAAAACGTAAAAATTAATATCTCTCAATTAATTAAAGCTTTTTCCTTTTCTGCATATGCAACCGTGCATTTTGCTCGTACTTCTTACAGCTTTTCGGTTTACTTGATTCGGGAGGAATAAGGTTCTTCCGGTTTATTATTTTTTATTCATTAACTATTATTAATATTTTGTTGAGGCTGTATGTTAATTATACAATCATAACCTACGATTGAATAAATGCTTCAATAAATTATAGGTTTATATTTCTACTATATTAAATATTACATTTTCTTGACCAAATTTTCAACATTCAAAGAAGATTTTTAGTTGAGATAAAAAAGTCAATGGCACGAGCGGGATTCGAACCCACGATCTTCGGCTTGATACGCCGCTGCTCTACCACTTGAGCTATCGTGACCTCGATCCA
>NW_019392651.1:982145-997159 GCF_000648675.2 Cimex lectularius
ACAAGCATTGATGGCATGTATTTCTGCTTGAAAGACCGAAGTATACTTCCCTAATGAGTTTGATTGCTCATATTTTGGGCTTGTACAGAAAACGCCTGATCCGGTTCCTTCGTTTGTTTTGGAGCCATCCGTATACCATGTCATTGTATCTGATGCTTTCCTGTGTTCTTCCTCTCCTTTATAGTCTGTTGAGACTTTATAGGAAGTTGTGAAGATTGTTTCCGGGATCATGTAGTCAGTCCCCATTTCTAACAATGGGTGTCTGATTTTATTGATTATGGTTGTACGCCCGAATTGTTTCGTTCCTTTCCAATTTAATTGTTTTTGGAGCCTAAATGAGCTTTTCCTAGCCTCTCCTTGTATCGGGGTACCATACTCGGTCAAATGCTTCCGTAACGTCCAGAAATACGGCTGAGCAGTATTATTTGTTTTCTAGAATATATCGTGTCGACTATTCTGAAGCACTGCTGATATGGAGAGTTCGAAACCCAAATTGATAGTTAGGAATTACGTTTTCAGAGTCGAATATAGGAATTAGTCTTTTAAGGAGGATACGTTCAAAGATTTTGGATAAAATAGTGAGGAGGTTCATTGGTCCATTAGAGGGTGGGACACTAGGGGATTTGTGTGGTTTTGGTATTGGAGTTATTAAAGATAGTTTCCACTCGATGGGGAAATCGGTTGTGATTAATAGAAATTATAAACAGAGTTGTTTTTGTTTATTGACTTGGTTCTTATGTCTGATTCCGGCAAATATATAAATCATAAGTCGAATTAGTTGATTGTTAAGTTTTATTCGGTTTCATTGAAAAGATTCGAAAAGACATCACCCTGAAACGTTCTACTTCTATAGATTATAGACACAAAAAACACATTGCTGTCAATGTAATTGTTGTTCATCTTTATAAATAGTAAATTTGGTTTCTGTCATTACCAGTAGTTAAAAAGATAAAACATCTTTAAAGAAAAACCAATTAAACTTCTTCAAATCTGTACCACCATTGTCAATACTAAAAATATCTAACTTTATTTTAAATAACACTTGTAGAAGAATAATAATGAACCAAGATTAACGGTGCATAAGATTTGCATATTGTAATATTTTTTTGTACCAGCGCTGTATTAACATTAATAATAAATATATATGTACATGGAAAAAAATTAGATTCTAAATGTATGAAGTCAATTCGCGTTTAAAACATAGAAAAATATCCACAAGACAATGGTCAACAAACAGCTGTAGTTGTGTTGGGTTCTAGAGAAGTATTACTATCATCATTAATTCACCATTAATTTGATTTTAATCTTCATATTAGAATTGCCTTACTAAAATAAATATTACGAACTCCAGTAGTACTTTACTTATGATGATTATAACAGGCATTAAAAAATATTAGCCTTAAGGAAAATGTATAGCATTTGAATGAACTATCATTACAAATAATAAGGTAAACATATTTTCATGAATACTTTTTTGGCTTAAGAACTTAAGCTAGTAAATGTTAAGTAGCTAAAGAGCATGACATTTTTATATCAGTTAATCATTTACAGGATTATATTTCGATAATACTATGCTCTATTGAGCATGGCGTTCTTCATGGCTTTGTGTTAGGACCAGTTCTATTTTGATTTATATAAACGATCTCCTGGAGGACGTTGATTTAATGGCTCAATGGCAGCGTTTGCTGACTACATTTTTATTTTCTACTCTGGTAATAGTTGGGCAGACATAGAGATTTGGATGCGAGCAGATATGATTCTAGTTAGTGATGATTCGCACGAAAATGTCTGACAAGGAGACCGAAACCAAAATTTATTTGCTTTAGCACAGTCTGTCCTGATCCCCGTTTGATTATTAGATTTAATTGTTTCAGAGGCGACTGTAATCAAGTTTGTGCCAATTGGTTTAACATCGAACAACTATGTCATATAAAATACTTGGGACTAATTATCAACGAAAGATTAAAATGGCATGACCATGCCGATAATGTCCGGAAAAATATATAGTTTGGACTAAGGAAAATTTATTTTTTGCGGAATTATATGAGAAAGTGGTCTTCTATCAAAGGTCTACTAAGCCCTGGTTCAATCACATATCTAGTACGGACTGGTCAGTTAGGGAGGTGCATATGACAATGTGAAAGATCAAATAGTCAAGACAAAAAAATAATTGAGCTTTGTCTTACAAGGGAAGAATAGAACAATCGCTTCCCATTTTTAAAAAAATACCCTATTTTACCACTACATTATCTTTATGTATAGAGTTTTAAGAAACTTTTTTAACATACAAGAAATCAAATAGATAAATGTAAAACTTTAAATTCTAAATTAAGGAATCCAATGCAGTATGTACTACCTGAACCTAAAACCTCCTAGTGCTAAAAAGTTTCTTGTAAGAAGGATCTAAATGGGCTTATAAACTTCCAGAAGGCTTTAGAAAGTATTTTAATTTTAAGAAATATTAAAAAATTAAACAATGGCTCTTCAAGCAACTAAAGCCTCATATCGAATAATACAATTAGGCACAACTCCACATTTAATCTAACTAAGCTCTATTAATTTTCCAAGTCTTGTTTTCTGTTCTTTCTTTAATAAAATTGAAGCAGTTAGCTTTAAAATAGGGATTTCTCTAGGGTACTTATAACACCAACTTTTATTCTATTGTTGTTGATATAAGAAGATTGTAGTTTTATAATTTAATTTTTAGTTTAAACATGTTTTTATCTATTTTCAACTCAATTTATATAGTCATTCGTTCGTCTACTTTATAAAATAAAGTTTGCGAAAAATGATGAGTGAATTATTTTGTTAAATTAATCTTTAAAGCGAATTGGTACCCAAAAATAAGATATTAAAAAATAAAAGCATTATTTAAAAATTGTCATAAAGTTTAAAAATCTGGTCGATTTTTACGCAGTTTTGGTCACTTTCCCTAAATTGAAGGTAGAACGTTAATCGGAAACAAATCGAGTAGTCCGGATAGTTGTCTTTTCTAGTCAGCAGGAATTGACGTTTTCTCACGAGAGTTGATTTCGTTTACGCAGAGGTTTATTTCTGTCTCTACAGTTTTCAAACAACTTCTCACCTTTCCTTTATAAATAACACCACCGATCTTATTCATGAATACAAGAGTATATTGTATAATATAAAGAGAATATGTATAAATAAAGTGTTATAAATTACATAAATGAAATTTTACTATATACTGTTGTCCGGAAATGGTAGAATATGCACTTGAAAAAGTTGTGAGTATTATTAAATTTTGGACCTTTGCTTACATATTACTTACTACCTTTCGTTGAGATATCTCTTAAAAAAAGAATTTCGGGGCGATGAACATATAGTTTGGAAATTTAGGGTAATTCTGTTTTCCCTTCCATCGTCTGTTCAACTGATTTCAGTCTGCCATAAGGTATTTGTGTACATGTGTCAACCTCCTTACCACCACTTCGAAATAATCAACAGTTACTATTACCTCCATACATTCGGCTACTCCTAACTGAAAAGCAAAGGGCGAGGGCAATCTGGCAGTGTAACAGATATCCGAGTAATCACTGACGGATTAACCAACTCGCGAGAAAGCTGAAACAAGAACTGGCCAAACTTAGGGCTGAAATGTACAAACAATTTCGCTTTCCAAAAAACAGACAAGTCTTTGTGGTACTGTACCCGTAAGATCCAGCGACATAAGGACCATACGCCTCCTATCCGTGGTAATAACGCTTGGGCCAAATCCAATTCCCACATAGCTAATTTGTTTTCAGAGTATCTTTCCACAATTTTCACTGCACACCATGTCATACTTGATCATGACCATCAGCATAATATTGAACACGACTTGAATGTCCCCTTGCAACTCTCTCATCCTCCTTAAGCATTTACTCCATAAGACATACGACACACTATTAAACAACTACCTTCACGAAAAGCTCCAGGTTATCATCTAATTACAAAACAAATATTACAAAATTTGCGCCTCAGAGGTTTACAATACTTAACATACCTATACAACGCTGTACTCAGGACCAGATATTTTCCATTGCAATGGAAGTGCTCTATAATTAAAATGATTCATAAGCCAAATAAACTTTCTGGTCTCCCAAATTCCTATCGACCCATTAGTCTTCTTTCTATGCTTGCCAAAATACTAGCAAAACTACTTAGACGATTACTGCCAATAATTGAAAATTCTAATATTATTCCAGATCATCAGTTTGGGTTCCGCACATTTCACTCGACAACTCAACAATCACATCGTGTTGCTGACATTATAGCCTCTTCCCTCGAACAAAAACAGCATGGCTTGGGTGTCTTTCTTGATTTAGAAAAGGCCTTCGATCGAGTCTGACACTCGGGCTTGCTTTGGAAACTGAAGAACATCCTCTCACATACGTACTATCTTATAGTGAGATTTTATCTGACGTACCGATTTTGTCGAGTCCTTCAAGTAACTGAATTCTCACCTTATATATGCTTTAAAGCGGGTGTTCCTCAGGGAAGCATACATGGCTCATTTCTATTTTCCATATACGCTGCAGATATTCCAATACATGTTAACATTTCGACACAGACATTCGCTGATGAACAGCGATTCTTACACCAACTTCGTATACCTCAATTAACACTCAACACTTACAACAACACCTGAATGAATTAACAGTATGGTTCACAAAGTGGAGAATAAAGATAAACCTAACGTAAAGCGCACAGATAAATTTTACCTTATGTAACAATGTCTGTCCTGCAGTGAGTATAAATGGAATCCCATTGCCTACCACTGACCTTGTGCGTTATCTTGGACTTTTCATGGATAAACGACTGACTTGGAATCCCCACACAAGACTGAAAAGACAGCAAACAAACCGACGTTATAAATTGTTAAAAAGACTACTTGACTCACGATCAAAATTAGACATTGAAAACAAACTTTTAATTTATAAGACAATTATTAGAGCTCTGGGCGTTCGACTGTGACGTGTGGGGCTCAACGAAGGATTTCAATTCCCAGAGTCTCCAATCAATCCAATCTAAAATTATCCTTCAAATTATAAATGCTCCTTTGTACGTTTCAAATTTCACTATTCATAACGATCTACACATCCCGTTTGTACATGAACTCATCAAAACCCTCTTTAAAAAAATTCATCACTCACTGAACACACACTGTAATCTATTGGTACGACAATTATCACTTCCAACCCTACCTGAAAATCCTCCAAGACAATTAAATCGAAAGTGGCCCCAAGACCTTCTCATTGAGTGATGAGTGAATAAGATATTAGTGTGAAGGAGTGTCACCACTGGGCAACTTCCCCTACAACAGCCTCAAATGATAAATTCAGCATATTTACTTAATACATCACTAGTAGTTGTAATATAAATAAATGTAATAAACAAAATAAGTTAACACTCTCCCTAGAAAAGTACCATCCATTAATGCCAAAAGATAAAGTATCAACTTCAGCCAAAAATCACAATAGATGATAATTGTATCAAACTGAGCAATATGGTGAAAGTCCTCGGAGCAGAAATAGGTGAAAATTTAAACCTCACTCACCAGACAATTAAATTACGAGAAAGAAACAAATATCCTCCCAACTGAGCGGGATTGCAGAAGTGAATTGGTCCCTAACAAGGATATATAATAACTGCTTATAGTGGCCAATGGAAGTGCAGCGTGGGGCAACGAAATGAAAAGCCAAACTGAAAAATTTTTAAACAGAACCAAACGCTAGCTTTACTAACTCACAAAAGCCTACAGGAAGACATTCACATACGCATAGGTATCGTCTTTCAAAGCTGGGTTTCTCTTAGGCAGATAAAATACGGAAAGCCACTCAACTTGTCAGAAGTAGAGGATCGTGAAGAGAACTGGCTCAAAAGTGCGCAAAAGACAATATTGGCAGTTTATGAAAAAGCAACAAGGGTAGGCTGGCTGACTTATTAGAGGGCTAAAGCTAACTGGTGACTTCCTGATGACTACATGATGTAAACTGAAACAGACCATTAAAGTTTCGCAGCATATATTTTTAAGTACAAGAGACCAAATAATCCGTTATACTCTCTGTACCAAGTAGAAGATGGTGTGCCCCCTATAAAACCCAACGTCAAAAAACTGACACCTTACTTGTACGAATTGACAAACAGAGATATTTCAGAGTTTAGCAAGATCCTTATACGTAAATTGTAGTTACACATTTATTTACGTATTGATTTGTCTACCAGTTATGCATGAAATGATTTTATCACTGAATTATTCATGTAATTCGTCCTCTACATATCTTTTGTGTTATTTACTTATTGAATTTACCCTATATACACAAAGTTTACATTTAGAATTATCATCAAACCAGGCTAGTTCATCCTCTACATAACTTTAAGAATAGACATATTAAAGTATATATTTGGAAATATATAAGAGATTTAAAAAAGAAACTTTCACTAGGAAAGGAAATTAGTTACCCCTACATTCTGGACCACACAATTTTAGTAAATGGGCGCGGTCACCAATATAAGGTCTCCCAATTTTCTGGCGGGTTGGTGTATGGGCAAAAAAATACCCAACGGTCCAATAATAAACCACGAGAAAGCTATCAGTGGCAAGTTGTCCATAATATAAAACTAAATTATTATAAATACGATATAATAGAGTCTAATTTGTTATATAATATTCATATTTTACAAGAATTATTTAAAATTAGTATTATTATATTCACTAGTTTCGTGGTCCGCTTGACCAAGTAATATCTTACAATTAATTAAGGTTTTTAGTTGAGACAAAAAGTTAATGGCACGAGCGGGATGTCAGCTTTTTTAAATTTTCCCCCTTTTTTGTCATTTTTCAAAATTCAAAAGGTGGGGTTGAGATGGGAAGTTAGTGTCCGAGTGGATCGAGGTCACGATAGCACAAGTGGTAGGGCAGCGGCGTATCTAGCCGAAGATCGTGGATTCGAATCCCGCTCGTGCCATTGACTTTTTTATCTGAACTAAAAACCTCAACTAATTGTAAGTTAGTATTATTATATTTATTCTTCCAAAAAAATTAAAATTAAATTAAGATTAAAAGCATTTCGTAGTTGGAATGTAAGACATAATATAAAATATTTATACAACACACCCATATTGTGTATATTGTCAACTCCACAACAAATTTTGTAATCAGAATGTTTATTTAAATTTTTAAAATTTGTTAAGTATGCCAACCAATATTTTAAAGCAACAAAAAGATCCAGTCTTTTTCTAATTTTTTTATACAGTTTTCTATTTATAATTTTTTTATCTTTAAACTGAATCAAAAAATGAATGAAACACACACATCAAATAAGTAAATTTTATGGTATATATCCTAAATTTTGATTTTTTTAATCTGTTCCGATTGTATGTTTTTTAAAATTTTAACTAATTTCAAGTGCCTTTTGCTTGGTGTTGAATTGTATGTATTGTGTATAAGTTTTAAAATTAATTGTACCATTACAATATTACATATTTGTAATCATATTGTAAGAACAGGCAGAACAAGCAGAAGCACAAACTTTTCAGCAATAGAGCCTCTGTTCCTAAGGAAAAATTTGTAGCAAAACAAAATGAAACATAAATGTAACTTTGAGGTACACCATCGTCAAAGAAATATGTTTTTGTTAATTTTTAAAGCTAGTCTAGCAGATTGTGATTGCTATATTACAAATTAAAGTAAGGACTTCATACTAAATTTGGGTTCAAAAACAAGACGATAATACATCCAAGGTCCAACCGGTGAAAACAGGTCATCATTTGCCGATTGCCAAGGCGATACCGTGATATCGGAGGGGGTGGTTTCGATCATCACTTTTACACCGGATCCCCAGTACCTGAACGAAGGTTACGAGTTTCCAGTAATTTCCAGTTATAGGAACGGCTACGGGTTGGAAGCTACCATAAATATAATATAATGGCCAATTCAGCCGATGTTCCCGGCACGAAATCCTTAATTAACCGGCAACGCACTTTACGCCTGAATAATCCCAATTTTTTACGACCGGTACCGAAAATTGAGCATTTTCTCGTGGTCTGCCTTAATATCGGGGAAGAACAACCAGAAGAAGTACTAATTCAAATACCCTCAATAGTTACGGTAAAACCGAACAAAAATATTAATTCGGTACCATTTTATCCTCTCGACAGTTTTGAGGTATTGACTTTTTATCAAGAAAGACAATTAGATGCCTAGACAGTAGACACGTGGAATCCCTACACAATTCTTGGTAGACAGTGACTTAATAAAAAACCCATTACAGTTACTGGACCGATTGACCAATTAACATTTTTTAATTAATTAATATTTATTAAAGGTATTGGTTAAGATAAAAAAGTCAGCATCATGAGCGGGATTCGAATCCACGACCTTCGGCTAAATACGCCGCTACTCTACCACTTGAGCCATCGTGACTTCGATCCGCTCGGACACGAACTTCCCATCTCAACCTCACCTCTCGAGTTTTCCCTCCTTTTTGCCATTTTTCAAATGTCGTGTAATCTATTTGATTCTCGGCGACAAATGAAATGGCCACGGAGAACTTTCGTGGAGATATACTTCAGTTTAATTATTAAATCCATTACAGATCGTGGTCCGAATGACCAATTAACATTTTTAAATTATAGTTGACGTTGATCGACCTACGTAGTTTACACTGATGTTGTATTGGATCTTCTTAAAAAATGACCTCAAGAAGATCCAATACAACATCATTTTTAAATTAATTAATATTTATGAAAGGTATTGGTTAGGATAAAAAAAGTCAGCGTCATGAGCGGGATTCGAACCCACGACCTTCGGTTCAATACACAGCTGCTCGAACCACTAGAGCTCTCGTGACCTCGATCAACTCGGACACCAACTTCCCATCTCAACCTCACCTCTCGAATTTTCCATCCTTTTTGACATTTTTCAAATGTCGTGCAATCTATTTGATTCTCGGCGACAAATGAAATGGCCGCGGAGAGCTTTCTGGAAGATATACTTCAGTTTCATTATTAAATCCATTACAGTTCGTGGTCCGATTGACAAATTATCATTTTTTAATTAATTAATATTTATGAAAAGTATTGGTTGAGATAAAAAAGTCAGTCTCAAGAGCGGGACTCGAACCCACGACCTTCGCCTAAATACGCCGCTACTGTACCACTTGAGCTATCGTGACTTCGATCCGCTCGGACACTAACNATACGATATACGTATCAAATACCACATACTTACTACTATAATATATACTTTGATACTTACTACTTGTAGAAAGGAAACCTGTTTTGACTGCAAAAATCCAACTACTTTATAGCGCTTATACTATAAGGCTTTGATTTGTCAACATCACACATTCGGAGCAGGAGCGTGGGATTACGCTAACCCATCCATTCAAAGGTCCTAGACAAATTGTCAAAGCTCCTTGCTACTTCACTAACTGCTCTGTCGACAACGACCTAAAGATTTTTTTGCCAACGAACTAATACATTTCCGTTTCCAACAGTTCCACACGAACCTTTCGATCTCAACACTACTTCCCAAGCACTATCTACACTTTCATTTCCCGACAACTGACAACTTGGTTTTAAATTACAATAACCTTGAAACTTTCTTGTCCCTTCAACCTACTCATAGAGAGCCAGGGCTTTGGCTGATTGCAATTTTTGTCATAGTTGCGTACGGTATTTAAAATAAATAAAAATATTTAAAAAATATAAAAAAATTCAAAGAACAGGTTTTAATATGTATTATTATGAATAAGCTAAAAATAAATTATATTAAAAAATATACAAATATTAAAGAGAAATATGGCAAACTAAGACCCAATTATACAAATTAGTTATTACAGCAAACAAGAGAAAAGACTGAAGGTGGAGATTTATACTTGGAAGTGTGTCAAGTCCACTCCGAGCCAATGTCGTTGCGCATTTATTGTGATTTACATTCGTTTCTAAACGCCGTGCTAATTGCAAAAACAAACCGTTTTAGCAGTAGCGTTTAAAAGTGTTTAGGCTGGTAAAAATAGTATTTTATTTATGTTTAGGTCAATCATGTTTTGTAAGATATAAATTACCCGTTTGCTCTAAATACTAAAAGTGGCAGAACAATAATTGAGTCAATATAAACAATGAAACATTTTTATCTTTAATGAAATAAATTTGAAGTGAAAATTGATGTGCGCAAAGAAAAAATGTTATATTTATTGTGAGATTTTTCTGTGTGGTCTGTGGGTTGATAAACCTGAAATTTGAAACGGATCATTTTGATCAGAAATTTGGTCATCAATGAGACGAGTATCGGCAGTATAGGTTCTACGATTTCCCCTGAATAAAGTTCGAAAGAGGATCAATTATCAAAGGATCACACGCACAAACAGCTAATAACATTACCATCGAAGAAGGGGATGTTATCCATCAATCAAGAAAATGCTGACTAATACTTCAATATTACTTACAAGAGCAAAAATTTATTTATTAAAATTATTTTACAAGAACTTTTTGTTGTTCACTAACTGAGAAAGAAGAAAGAACGATATAGTTTATATTTTTGCGTTTGACAACTTTTTACTTTGAGCGATAAAAGACAAATGCCTGTTTCATTATGTAAGGGCATTGGACAAAGGGCTCGATTACGTCTGCAACAGAACGTGACACTCTTGCGTCAGCCGGCAGCACAAATCTTTAACAAATTATTACATAACAAAATTGAAATTGTGGACTCGATCGAAAATTATTTTAATCAGGCAGATGGCGAACAGACAGGTTCATTTACAGAACAATGATTCACCTGAATCAATTTACAGCTGCCTTAATTGATGTATTTCATTTGCAGATTTTGATTTAAATTAGCCCTCTCACAATGTACTATATTACTTCATAGAAAATGCTTTAATAAAATATCTATTTAAAAAGACTATTTTCTAGATTGCTGTTGATTTAAATTGTCGTAAACATTGAATACCAACTCTTATTACTGTTGCTATAAATGTTGTTAAAACATTCTTTTCGTCTTTTTAAACATTACTGAGCTAATGTAAATTGCAGTTGTGATCATATTCTAAATATAAAATTTGATTGAAACAAGTAGTGAAGGCAAACGCCCACCGTCGTTCCTCACTTAATGACATTATTAATAAATGTGTTAATAATAGTTTGCAATAATTAATTCCTCAACAGTAACAAATTAAGTTTTGGATGGTGCAACGTCGGAGGGATTCTTCTTTTTCAGTCGTCTTTTTGTTCTTGGAGTTGTTTGGCTCAGGGCAATTTCTTGCATCAGTTGGTTGGGTGCATGATGGATGGTGTAGACGGTAGGTGTCCTTGATTACGTTTTAATGTTAAAGATGTCTAAGTCTTTGTGGATAGTTTTGTTCCGAACACGGAGCATTTGTTATTAACCGTAGGATGCGGTTCGGAATGCTTTTCAGTTTTTAAATTTGGTAATGAGATGCCGATGACCATATGGGTACTGCCAGATCGGCTTGATGTTCATGATGTAAATGAGTCGATTCACGTGGAGAGAAGTGATCTTTTTGGCGAGGAGATGTTTCAGTGCGTACATTGTCCGTGAGACAATAATTTTAATAAGTATAATATGTATTTTAATATGTAATGTAAACTACTGTCGATATCAGCATCGGTGCGTTCGATGTGGAAATCAACACGTACTTACATGCTTCCCTTGAGAAACCCACTAACGATCCTCAAACTTCCCCAATTAATGCATTTCTTGTTCGTCTGGTTGGACTACATTTACTCCAAATCAGAGAAGTAGCTTAGGGAAAATAAACAAAAAGTGGTACAGGTTTCTTGTCTAAATCGCATAAGTACAGTTTCTGGTTCTCGAATTGTTAAAGGAGATATAATTCAAATACAGCATCCAGCCCTATCCCCAGCAACCCAGCGAATGGAATCAAATACTAAACAGAGATACTTATTATTGTCTAGTTTGAAGTTGAGTACTTTTTAAGTGGGAAATTTCATACTCGTTTATCGAGCTTCTAAATTTGGTCTGGTACTGGGTAATCAACTAGACATTTATGTTTTTAAAAATATGTGGCCAGTTAGGGATATTAGTTAGTCTTATATGTTACAAGTCACAAGCATTTTTTGGAGTTTGTGAAACCATTCAGTATTTTTCTTTAGCCTTTCATGAGCAAAGTGACAAAACTCTTAACAGATAGTTAGAAAGTTGCACTGTTCAGACTTATTTAGGTACGGTGTCGGTTTCATGGTATATGTGTGATGTCCTTGGGGGGGGGGGGGGGGCTAAGGATTATTAATGGAGAAGCGGTACGATTTCTCTGTTTCATCAAAATACATGTCATCCCAGTATCCCACAGCCCGCAATTGCCTGAATCACCGCTCTGAAGACTTTATGCCTTGAGCGGAACTAGATTTTGTCTTTTTCAAAGATCGCTGACCAGCTAGTGCCCGGTTTTCATTTGATAATTAGGCTTCAAAATATTTTGTAAATGAGAGTCTTAGGGTTAGACATGTTATACATATATGTTCGTTGATGACATCGATTTCTCTATTTTGACATTATCATTTTTTCACCTTCCCAACATGAACTATTTCAAAAAGTCATAACCTTGAATTTCCTGATATTCAGTTTTAAATTTCGCAAGGCGGTATATTCATCTATTCAGTTAATTATTCTCAGTAAAGTTTGGGGAAAGGTTTCCAATCTGATTTGTGTTTATTACGATAAAAGAATTTCAAAGTAAAAATTTTTTTATCGAGCTATATATTTTCACTTGTAATTATTGCATAAAAAATTTTACTCTTTCTCCACTTCCCACTCAAACTATTTTACCATCATAGTCTTACCCAAACACTCTCTCTCTCTCTCTCTCTCTCTCTCTCTCTCTCTCTCTCTCTCTGACTCCGACTCTCTTTCCCCCTTCACACTCTCTCTCTCTCTCTCTTTTTCTCTTTCACTTGCACACACTTCTGACTCTCTCGCACTTTCTTTCTTCAAAAAGGTTCTCCCTTTATCTTTTCATTCAGGCAAACAAAGATAAATATTTAATTGCTTGCCCTTTCTTGATTTTTAAATCATTTTTAATTAATATGTTTCTTTAATCATTTTGAATAAACAAAAACTCGAATACGAAAAAAAAAATTTATGGTGTCAAATTTAATGTGCTCAAATAGACGATAGATATCGACAAAACAGAAATTTTATATGATAATAATCTACTATAAACGTAATATATAAGGAGTTAGCTCTAATCGTTCAATCACACTGTATTACAATAGGAGTTATCTCATGAAACAGAATTAAGGTAATGTGCTAGCATAGCTCAATCGAAACGGAACAATATAATGAGAGGCAGTTAAAATATAATCCGTCCAATAAACAAAATTGATCAGTTTTTCCAGTTCTAAAGATTACTATTCCCAACGATTTTACATTGTGATTAATGGCAGGGCAATATTTGAAAATACAGTTTTCCGTTATTTTTGTGAAAGGGTCTTACTCAGATATATGGACTCATGTGTCGGTATTAACGGGATCCATCGTTTGTCTTAGGGTCGCACACACTCTTTCCTTTTAAGTATCCATGTCAGGTTTCTGAGCCATTTAGCTTTCGAGGATATTTATCCCAAAAGTGTCTGTTTTTTTTCCCTCGGTCTGTTACCAGTTGGAGAAGGGCTCGGCCCCTTTCAGAGTAAGCGATATTTCCTCCGGATTCGATTTCATTATCCGCATGGCAGAAGATAACCCTAACGTCAACTCGATGACATTTAGGAAGACTTTGTAAAAAATGCGGCAAAATGCCGCCTATTGAAACAGCCCGTGAAATAAATTAAAAAATACGGAAGAGGTGAACAAAAATTTTGCTTACTTCAAACCATCAAGTTGATCAAAATTCGGGAAGGTATCTCTCAACCTTAATTGATGTTTCAATTAATCAAGGTTTTTAGTTCAGTTAAAAAAGTCAGTGTCATTAGCGGGATTCGAACCCACGGTCTTTGGCTTGATATGCCGCTGCTCTACCACTTGAGCTATCCTGATCTCGATCCACTCAGACACTAACTTCCCATCTCAACCCCACCTTTTTTTAATTTTCCCTCCTTTTTGCCATTTTTCAAAATTCAAAAGGTGGGGGTGAGATGGGAAGTTAGTGTCCGAGTGGATCGAGTTCACTATAGCTCAAGTGGTAGAGAAGCGGCGTATCTAGCCGAAGGCTGTGGGTTCGAATCCCGCTCGTAACACTGACTTTTTTATCTCAACTAAAAACCTTAATTAATTGAAAGATATTAATTGGTCAAGCGGACCTCGAAAACTAGTGAACTTATTTGAAGTGGCGTTTTCCATTGTTCAACAAATAGTATGTATTAACTTCGTTTAAAGTTTGAATTGTTCATTCCATGTAATATCAGAATAAATGTCCAATCACACATTTGAAATTAAACTATACTATACATTTATTTCAGATAAATTGCACGAGGTTACATTTCAGTTAAACCGTTGTTAACTGGATTGTTAATTTACTGCCAAAATGGCATAATAACGGAAAATTACAGTCAAAACAATTTTAGGCTAACATAAGCTTAATGCTTTGTTAGTGTTTGGGGATGGATACAGGAATTGAATTTGTTCGAAACTTAATTTCCGGAAAGCCGAATTTTTAAACATTTACTTTTTTCATCCTACACAATATAAATTTGTTTGTATGTTCACAACTGTATTTAGTATGTAGTTTATCTAACAATTTAAATGAGTAAATGTATATCAGCTTAATTGATATCAGCCTTAATATTATGATTTCATATAAAAAAGGACATCTATTTTCAATTTTCATAAATATGCGTTTCGCCGAAATAGAAATAAGGGTTTTGCTTTGAAGAATAGACAAGATCTATTACCTATCCATTCTACATTACCGAACATTACTAGACTAATTTTCTTTTTGCGCTGTACTTGTGTAATTACATTGGTCATCGGGGTTTTAATCCTACTAATTTCTTTAGCAAAACTACATAATATTATATACATATATATATGA